>NW_007255813.1:702635-705893 GCF_000164805.1 Carlito syrichta | reverse complement strand
ACTCACCTCAGCCTCCCAAAGGCGCGGAATTACAGGCTGAGCCACCGAGCCCGGCTATGTACCACATTTTTAAATCCAGTACTCTTTCGCTGGGTAGCATAGATGGGTCCATGTTTTTGCTATTGTGAACAATGCTCATTGCTTGCTTTTTTTTTTTTTTTTTTTGAGTTAGAGTCTCACTCTGTCGCCCAGACTGGAGTGCAGTGGCCGCTCCTGGCCACCGCAGCCTCGACCTGCTGGCCTCCAGCGATCCTTCCACCTCAGCCTTCCAAGTAGCTGGAACTACAGGCGCACGCTACCACGCCCGGCTAGTTTTTTGATTTATTATAGAGATGAGGTCTCACCAAGTTGCCCAGGCGGGTCTCGAACCCAGGGGCTCAGCAATCCACTCACCTCAGCCTCCCAAGGCGTGGGATTACAGGCTGAGCCACCGAGCCTGGCTGCTTGCTTTTTTTTATTTTGAAGATGTGGGGTACAATTCAGGGTTAGGAATACAAATGGTCATCGTATAGGTAAAGTTTGGGCCTCCTTTTGGTCTCACATCACCTGGTTTGAGATCAGGTCCTCTTGTTGATGAAGTGTGCCCCTTTGCTCCCTCCCCTGGCAGTTCCCCACTACTGCCAACCCCTTTCTTGTAGTATTATGATAATTGTTCAAGGTCTGCTTATGAGTGAGAACATGTGGTACTTAGTTATTTGTTTCTGTGGTAGATCAGTGCATTGCTCTATTCTTATTCAACTCTTCAGGAGATGGCTGGGAAGCTTTTGTTATTGATAATATTTTTGAATGGGACTATGTTATTATAAGACTTAAGAATAAAAAAATTAAACCAGAAAACTTTTGAGTTATTTAAAATGGAACCTCCTTCATCCCAAATCGTTGTCGGAATATTGCGAAAGCTGAAGTTCTTGCTATATTATTCACACTGAGATATAATTTTCTGAGTCCAGATAAATTTACTTGGAGAAAATCTGTTATATAAACATGATAATATTTATTCTTTATTATCCCCTGACTTTTACAGACAATGATATATATGATTAAAGCAGCATGATACAGTATTTTTAGCTTAAAACTATTAGTTATTTTGGCTCAACGTGAAAATCTTTTCAGGGATTTAACCTAAATCATAACATAGTGATCTCTTTTGCATTTTGGGAAGATTTTAATTCCTATCCATAGAGCCCATGAATGGCATGTTTTAGATCCCACAGAGAGTGAATCTTTCCTTAATACCTGCTAGATTAAGAGTTTTTACTTTCAATAATGTTACTTAACCAGCTGTTTTGCACATCTGAGAGTTTTTATAAATATATCCCAGCTGTGAGGCCTAGCTCACAAAAGACTCTCATACTTTAGACTTATTCAGTTTCTAATTTTGTTTAAAACTTACCTAATTTTTCCCCTAAGGGAAAATTTTCCCCTAGTAGAAATGCAAAATAAAACTGGGAAAAATATTTTGGCTTCTCTGTAACAAAATTTTGCTTTTTATCCTCAAATTACCACAGAGGAAATATAATCAAAGGAATTTTGAAAGATTAACCAAAAAAAATTGGTCTGTTTTCTAACAGCGATTTTCTATGCATTGAGATCTTAAAAATATGTCTGTAGGCATAATATAGTCATCATTTTTGCTTTCTTTTTTCATGAAGCAAATTATAGCCATGTTATTGTTCATTCTTCATAAACATAATTTTAATTGTTGCGTGAGTATCATACTTAGCTATTTCCTAATGTTAGGACATGGACAATATGTTCCGTTTTTAATATTAGAAATAATGCTGCTATGAGTGCCTTTCTATATCTTAGAATCATTTCCTTAGGATAGATTTTTAGAAATTGAATTACTGAATCTTAAAGAATATTAATAATTTGAAACTCTTGAAACACATGGCCAAATTACTTTCTAAGATGATTTTAACAACATACACTGCCTGGTGATTTCCTGCTTATGTTCAGTATACTTGAGGTGTGTGTGTGTGTGTGTGTGTGTGTGTGTGTGTGTGTGTGTGTGTGTATCTTGCTTAATTTGTGCAGTCTGGGAGAGCATGGATATTGATAAACTCTGTTGTTGCATGGGAAAAAGAACTGGGACCTTCAGTCCAAAGACCTGGCTTTTTGTCCTAGCCCTACAATTAACTGGCCATAAGAACCTAGGCAAGTCACTGGTAGATTGGGCCAGACCAGACTCATGCATTTATTTATAAACCTTTGTTGAATGCCCTTTATGGTTCTTGGCACCAAGATTAGAAAATGTGAAACTGGGGTTCTTTCTCAGGATATTTTGCCTTACTTGGGGACAAATATGTGGAGGCAGAATCACTTGAAGTCTAAGAGTATGAACTCAGAGACATCTGGTTCTGGGTTCAAATCCTAGATATTAGCTGTGCAAGCTTGAGTAGTGAGAGCTCTGTTCAGCTCAGTTTCCTCATGTATGAAATGGGGTGATAATACCAAAGGCATAGGATAAATGAGAATATGGCTAATGTGCCTGGCACAAATGGGCTCAATAATTATTAGGGTTTTTTTTTAATTTTGTTGCTGATAAGATTCTAATATGATTTATGTTTTAATGGTAAGGACCATGTGCAGCAGCATAGCTTCACAAAAGAATAGCATGTCTTTGGAGAATGGGTCATGAGTTCTGAGCTCTGGAAACATGGAGGGGAGCAGGAGGAGGCACAGATCACATGTCAGGTGCTTTCAAGCTCCAAGGGGCTGCTGTGGCCACTTCACAGAAGCCGCATGTACCCCACACACACCCAAAATTAGGTTCGATGTTGAGATTGATGATGCTTACACCAAAAGGATGTGCAAAGTTTTATTGTTAATGAGACATTCTGGGGGGATCAGGACAGACCACCATGCAAATCCAAAAAAGCAGCTCAAGAAAGCTGGGAGGGACAACTGGCTTAGGGTTCTGTGTGCCTAGAAGGTGGAGCTGGGTGAGCGCTTTCACGCCAACAGGGGTTGCATAGTTTGAAATTCCACCAGCACCAAAGGAGGAGCATTTCGACCTTCCCTGCCTTGCACGTTGTCAGCAAACACCAAAAATGAAGTCAGACTCTTTATTATGTGGGCTATGGCTTTATGATGGCCAAGAGATCTCCCAGTCCTTCCTTAAAAGGAAAGACAAGCAGGGTCTCTGGAACTCCCTCTCCCCTTTTCGCTGCCCCATTTGCTCTCCAGCACTCCCAGCACTGGCTCCACAGCATTCTCTGATCCGAGTGCTCTCCTCCCCCGTTCTTGAAGCACTTG
>NW_007255813.1:678497-702524 GCF_000164805.1 Carlito syrichta | reverse complement strand
CCCCCCCCGCCCACACGCCATTGCTTCTAGAAACTGCTCTTGTCAAGATGATCACTCACTTTCATGTTGTTGGCCCCTGTGGTCCTTCTTTGGCTAGTTCCTTCTCAATATCCTGCCTTCTTTTTTTTTTTAAGACCCTCCCTCCCCAACTCCTGGCTTCTTAATTAATGGTGGAGGTGTCCTAGGGGTCTCTGCTGTTCTCTGTCTCTACTCACTGTCTTCTTCTAAAATCCAGCTGCCAGTATATCTCCCAGAAGTCAATCTCCATCACCTATTTCTCTTGGAAATCCAGATTTGTGTGTCCAACTGTCTGCTTCATGTGAATAAACCCGAAACAGAGAGCCTGACCTTCTCCCTCACTCTTGCTCCTCCTGGAACCTTCTTCGTATCATTTAATGGAAATTTCATCTATCTAATGGCTCAGGCCCAAAACTGTGCCATCATCCTGGAGTTCTCTTTTTCTTGTACACTTCACATCCAACCTGTCAGCTAATCCTACAGACTCTACCTTGAAATGATATCCAGATTCGAACCACTCCTTATCATCTCCACTGCTCCCACCCTGGTCCAAGTCACTGTCTATTCTTTACCTGGATTTCTGTGACAGCCATTTAGCAGTTCTCTTTTCTTGTACCCTGGCCACCCTCTCACCATGGTCCTTAGCACAGGCAACTGAGCAATGCTTAAATAAAGTAATTCAGATTATATCACAACTCTATTCAAAACCCTGTGGTGGCTCTTCATGCCACTTAGGGTAAAAGTGGAAGTCCCCTTCTCCCAGGAATGGGACTTGGCTATCTTGATGTTTGCTATCTCTTGAACATGCCAAGCTTGCTCCTAGCTCAGGGCCTTTGCATTTGCTGTACCCTCTGCCTGAAATATTCTTTCTCCAGATATCAGCATGGCTCACACATCACTTCCTGCCAGCATTTGCCCAAATGTTCAGATGTCACCTTCTCAATGAGGCCTTTCTTGACCACCTTTATTTAAGCTGCAACCTCCTTCCCCATCATTCCCTAGTCTGTGTTCTTGCTTTGTTTTTCTTCATAGCACTTATCACCTTCTAAAACAATATATAATGTTACTCATTAGTTTTGTTTATCATCTGCTCTCTGAGAGCAGATTTTACTGCTCTATCCCACTGGCCTAATGCAGCACCTGATAAATAATAGATGCTCTATAAATAGTTGCTGAAAGGGAGAAGGAAGGAAGGGAGGGAGGGAGGGAGGAAGAGAGGAGCTGTGTTTGCAACATATCCAAGAATAATTTTATTGCATTAAAACAGTGCTGAGGTCAAATTGCATGTGGTCATTTCAGACTGAACTGTTTTCCCCTGGAACATTCTTGCTTACTCACTAGCATGACTATCTCTCTTCCTAGCGCAGGCAGTAGCTGTGAGAGATGTCTGTGTCACGACACATACTCTTGACATTCCATCTGGAAAGAGAAAATAGGACCGCATACATGGTATAAGGTTAGTTTTTCCAAAAGACAAATATAGAGTTTGACAGTCCCAGGCACCGCTCACCCAGGAGAATAGAAATAAACTTAGATTCTATTTGGAATGTGCAAGTGTCCATGTTTTAATACTACTGAGTTCTTAAATACTCCCAGGACCTATATTGGGCAATATCAGCTGCACAGCTATGAATGCATCAGGGACTATTTTGTTTGGGTGATTGTTCACTGTGAAAAGCATAGTAGGAGATTGGAGATATTTTTATTTGTGAAATGTGGAAAAGCTGTCTAATAGGTATATCTGTCATTTGCAGCTTTGGGCAGTTTGTATGAAGAAAACAACGGGTTAAATTGATTTTTTTTTTCCTCTGTAGATAAAGGTGTACCTTACTCCAACTGCTGACATAAGATCCAGATAGAACAGCTGGGGGTTCTGTTTGGTACATTTTGTAGTGGTGCTCTACAAATTGCCATAGTGTAATGAACAAGAAAATGTAATTTGGCAAATGTATGGCCTCTGGCAGAGACTTCTCAGGCTGACCCAAGTGGCGGGGAGGGTATATCAACTGGAGAAGTATGCTCAGGGCCCACCGTGCATTTGGGCGCCGAAGCCAGAAATGGAGTGTCTTGACTTTTGTAATAAAACGCATATGTCAATCATTTTTAGGTCTTACTTCTTTGGTCAGAGATGGGGAGTCATATGACAGCAAGGAAAATACAAAGAAAAGGAGATGAATACGGAATATGAGAAGAGAGTCACCTGTGCCAAGAGGGAATGCAGCAGCTGGGAACTTTCTAATAACTGCTTTGCCCTTAAGTTTTACACCATTTGTTTGGATCTTGTCTTCACAAAAGTTTTATGAAGGTTGATTTGACAAATGTTCCATTCTCTCAAAAAGAACCCTACCGTACTTGTTTAAGTTCAGCATTTAAGAAATTTGACTACAATTTTTAAAGTTCTTGTTTAGGGAAATGAATTGCCACACTCTGATGTGAAATATTTTGTTTTTGTGGTTGACTCTCTCAAAAACTGTCCACAAAGCCAAAACAACAAAAAAGAAAACAGCCACGACAACATGTTAAAATGCATGAGATGCTTACCTCAGCCTAAAGTCTTTCTCCACAAGATGGAGTATCTTTCCTCTTTCACGTCTACTTCTAAATGGTCTGTAAGAAAGATCAGTCATCGGCCACAGTTTTTGACATCAGTCTGCGTAAAACAGCTGGAGAAATTATATAGGAAGGACAGCACTTGTGTCATTGCACAATCAACCAACCCAAGAATCATCAGGTTACTTATGGCTTTGAAACAAGGTACTTGGGTTCATTTCAGAGCGAACCTGGGCCCTTCAGTCCGAGGTGAATGGTGCCTGTTTCGAATGAAGTGAAATGCGTTCCAGAAGGGGCCATGAGACCGTTCCTTTGGTGCTTTTGTATCTCTCACATTGTGAGTTGCCATCTGTCCCTGGAGAACAATCGAAGCAGCAGCTGGGCATGGTGTGCCATCAGAGACAAAGGCCTCTCTGGCTTGGACAGAACACAGCAGGTTTGGAGGTCACAGCAGTCTAAGACTGAGCCAGGTCAGCCAGTGACACCTGATGCTTCAATGGCATCAAATAAAACAAGGATTAGACAGCTTGCACTAACTAGCCTATCATAGGCAGGAAAGACAGCAGGCCCATGCTGCTCGTTCTCATTTCTTTGGCAGTCACGGGATTGAGTTTGCAGTCTCGTCATATGTCTTTGTTGTCTTCCTCCTCTTTCGGGACTGAAAACCACAAGCAGTCAATATAGCAAACATAGGACAGTTCTTAGGAAGAGCAGGGAAGACTCATTTGGCAGTAAGAGAGAGAGTTCAAGTACATAGGATCAAACAGGCTGGATTTAGTAGGGTTGACAAAAGAAAACCACCCCTTTGATTATCATTTAGCAATTAGGGCCCATTTCACTTAGCTTTTCTGGTTTCTTTCACCTCCTAAAAAGAATAAAGAGTCAGATCTACAATGCCACAGCAAAAAACAAAATGACATCCCTCTGCCTCTTTACCTACCAGTCCTCTCGAAATCCTGATAGAAGCACACAAGTATGTGAATACACACACATACATATGTATATGTGTGTGTATATATGTGTATATGTCATATGTATATATGAAATAGGTAGTAAGCATACACTAGGTATACCACTCTTCAGCCATCAAAAGTATTTAAGTGTGACCCATAGGGAGTGAAAGTAAAGGAAAAGACAGGTTTCCCCTCACCACCCGAACATATGACTACAGCATTTTGCTAAGTGTCCCTGGATCAGGGCAGGGTTTAACATTTTCTAACTTTGAAGAAAAAACATGCAGCCCAGGGTCATCACTCCATACCAGATCCCAAGATGTATGTGCAGGGAGTGAGTCAGTGGTCCAAGGGAATAAAAAAGAGTGTGCTAACTCTTCCATGAAATCAGAAGTCATGTTGATGGCAGTAAAGAAGACTGAAGGACTGCTGAAAAGCGTGCATGGTGATTTTTCATGCAACAAAATTTTCCTGAATGTCAAGTCGGTGTTGGGTTCATGCTAGTCACTGGGGATGGAGTTTACAGAACAACTGTGGGTAGTTTTATTTTTTGAGTTGTAGTCTCACTCTGTTGCCCAGACTGGAGTGTAGTGGCACGTTCCCGGCCACCACAGCCTCGACCTGCTGGGCTCTGGTGATCCTTCGGCCTCAGCCTTCCAAGTATCTGGAACTACAGGTGCACGCTGCCACACCCAGCTAATTAAAGAACTTTTTACAAAAAGTTTTAGTCATTTGTAAAATCCTGTAGGAATAGAAAAGAGGAATGAGTCTCTGTGTCAGTGGTCTATGAGGACCAACACTGCTGATCTGTTGCCCCTGGAGTACCAGGGGTGTCCATGGAAAGAACATCAGGAGACCTGATTCTAGATGCTGGGACCAACCTGTTAGCAGCTCCGTTTACTCATCTGTGAAATGAGAAGAAGGATACCTTCTCAAAGAAGAGAGAGTCATATATATAATGTTCTTCACAAATATAAAGTGTTACTTTTAGTATTATTCTAGTTTCAAATCTGGCCTTGTGCCTTAGGGCCAGAAACTCCGGGACTAACCATGATGCAGGGTGCCCCTGTCTCCAGTATCCCTTTTTTTTGTGACACTGGACTCCTGACAGCTTGGTCCAAAGGAAACTCCAAAGGGCAAGCCCCTGGATTTTATATTGGAAGCTAATAAGGGTAAAGTTACTAAGTAAATAGATAGTGATGATGATGATAAATCTCTACAGTGGTTCCCAACCCTGCGGAATTTTGTAGCTGTGGACATTCATTCATTTAGCAAAGTTTAGTAAGCACCTACTTTGTGCCAAGCTCCAGGTATGGCATTGGGGTATTCTTTGTGATGAAAAAGCACAGACAGTATCTGATCTCATAAAGCTAGCAGGCTAGTGAGGACCCTAGGTCATACTTTTGAAATCATACTAATAGATATATGGTTATGCATTCTCAAGGTAGCAGCAGGAAAGTGGTAGCAGGTAAGACCAGAAAGCTGGGAGGGGCCAGACCCACAAGCCCCTGGTGGGCTTGGTAAGGACTTTTACCTTTGTCTTAAGAGTCTGTGAGGTTTTAAGTGTTCTGATGGGAGGTGGGGGTGGGTTGAGCATAAACAGAAACATGATCCTGTTTTGTGTTTGAAAGGATATGGATTTCTTTGGGGAAGGGGGAATTCATTCAGTAGCACTGACATTCTTGCTTGCATCTTTACTAACATCCTCTCAAAATAACATCCTCTTGAAACTTGAGATTAGTGCAGTGACTCTTGATTCTAGGAGCACATTACAATTCCCTAGAGGACTTTTAAAAGTCTGGGCACCAGCCCCAGAAATTTGGATTTAATTGATAAGAGGTGGAGCTTGAACATGGTTTGTGGTGTGTGTGTGTGTGTGGGTGTGTGTGTGTATGTGTATGTGGGTGTGTGTGTGTGTGTGTGAGAGAGAGAATTTCTGTGTGTGTGCGTGTGTGTGTGTGAGAGAGAGAGAGAGAGACAGAGAGAGAGAGAAAGAGAGAGAGAGAGAGAGAGAGAGAGAGAGTGTGTGTGTGTGTGTGTGTGTGTGTGTGTGTGTGTGTGTGTGTGTGTTCCCCAGGTGATTTTAATTACAAGGCAAACCTGCAACCCACAGATTCGGTAGAAAGATAAAACAGGGGTCCTCACAGTGTTTTCCCAGGACCAAGGACATCTGTTAGAATGCAGATTCTTGGACCTGATTGCATACTGACTGAACCAGAAACTCTGGGGCTGGGTCCAGCAGCCTGTGTTTTAACTACTGGGGGGCTGGAGGGTGGGGAGGTTTTGGAGGCCTGCCAGGTATGAGGAACACTGGCTATAGAGGTGAGAGGAGAAGCTGGAGTCTGGATTTCCTTCCAGAACTAACTGTAGAATAACTCTCTGATGAGGGGCCATCATTGAACTCCTCTGACCCTCAGTCTTTTTGCCTCTAAAAAAAGGAAGTAGGATTAGAGGAGCTCAATGGTAAAGAATATGTCGTCTACACACACTAAACCCAATAAAGGTTTTATTATATACTCTAAAAATCACTTTTATATAATGGAGTGAGTACATATTCATTGTAGGAAACTCAAAACAGGCAAAGAAAAGTATAAAAATAAGTGCAAATTACAATTTTTCCACCTCGAGATAACTGTTGCTTCTCTTCAACAGGATGGTGTGTGCTGGAGATATTTTGGTGTGTTTTCTTCTGATATTTTCTGTGAGCACCTACTTACAAATCTGGAAATCATATCATATGTGGTTCAGAAGCCTATTTCTCACCTAACATTATATCAGTGCCAAATCCTTTCATTATTAAAAGTTATTTTAACAACCTATATTAATGTCTACATTATATTCCATTATGTATTTATACCATAATTTAACTTTCCCCTATCTTGAATGCTTAGGCTCTTTCTCATTTTTGGATATTATTGCTTTGATGAGTGTTCACAGCTCATGGCAGCCTCAACCTCCTGGGCTCAGGCGATCCTTCCATCTTAGCATCCCGAGTACCTGGGAATACAGGAATGTGCCACCACACCCAGCTAATTTTTTTTTTTTTTTTTTGGTAGAGACCAGGTTTCATTATATAGCCCAGACTGGTCTCGAACTCCCAGGCTCAAGCAATCTGCCCTCCTCAGCCTCCCAAAGTGCTGGGATTACAGGCATGAGCCACCTCGCCCAGCTGTCTGAAGACCTTTTAAAGAAAATTCTAGAACTAGAATCATTGAATCAATTCCCATAAACTTTTTCAAGGTTTTTGACACATCACCAATTTTTTTTTCCCCAAGACACAAGCCAGTTCACACAAACACCAGATATTAGAGAATTCTCATTGTCACTAGAAACACTGATTTTCATTTCACGCACTGCCATGAAGCAGCAGAAGTGTGCTCCAGCAAGATGGTATATGTAGTAGGGGTATAGCTCAGACGGTCAATGTGTAAGGGAGGCTCAGCCTCAAGAAACAGAGTAGTATGAAGGGTTCAGCAACACAGACAGTGGAGTTGGAATCGTGAGAGACACTGTCCAGAAACTGATGGAGACACTTTCAACAAGCCCTCCTGAAAATGTAGCACTGGAATTTACTTGAAGTCTATGAATGGATTATGCATCGATGATAAATCACCCTGCCTAGAAATTGGTACTAATAAGGCAGACAGTTATGGTCTCTGGAGACTGAAAGGTGGTCCTCTCTGAAGCCAGGTGGAGGCGGAGCAGTGGATAAGATAAATTTCTAAGGTTCCTTCTGGGATTATGGGGCTAGGTTATTCAAGCCAGTGTGTAAGGGAGCTCCTCTTTCTCCTTTCTCCTAGGCACTTTATGTGTGTACAGATACCCCAAAGGGCTTTGTTTTCCCATCTCTTCCTGCCTATGACCCATCCCTTTCTCATCTTTATCTACAACATTTCATTGCCTTCCTATTACCTGATTTCTTCTCAGGTCCAGGATCCTAGTCATAGAGAGAAAGAACAGTGAAAGGCTTTGCAAAATAGAATCCCAACTCTTATTTATATTAAAAAAAAGAAAGAAAGAAAGAAAAGGGAAATGGTGAGCTTATGTCACCACTTATTTATAGCCCCACCTACTTCCAAAGTATCTTAAGTAGTGCCTGGTTTCACAGAGGGCCCAGGGAGAACAAAAGTCTCCTTTTTAGAAACCAGTCCAGGGAACTCCAGTCCTGCTAGTTTTTAACAGGCTTACAATGGGGAAGAGAGTAATTCCAGTATTCCACTGCTGGATACTTTTTAATGTAAGTATTAAGGGGATAAGAGGAAGTTTAGATTGTGTTTAAAAGCATAGATTTTGTGTATACCCCAAAGAATTGGAAACAGGTATTCAAATAAAATTTGTACAGGAATGTTCTTAGTAGCACTAGCAGTAGCCAAAAGGTAAAAGCAATCTAGACGCTGATGAATGAATGAATGAAATGTGGTATATCCATACAATGGATTATTATTCAGCAATTTAAAAAGTGCTGATACATGCTACAACATAAGTGAACCTTGAAACATTATGCTAAGTGAAAGAAGCTTTATATATAATTTGAAAACTAGAAATACCTCAAAAAAGAAGCCAGACCCATAAAGTCAAATATTGTATGATTCCCTTTATATGCAATATTCAAAATAGGCATATTCATAGAGATAGAAAGAAGATTCGTGGTTGTCAGAAGCTGGGAGAGAGAAGGAAATCAAGATTGAGTGCTGACGGGTATAGGGTTTCATTTTGGGGTGGTGATGATAATTGCAGAATATTGTGAATACACTACATACTGCTGGATTATACACCTTAAAATGGTTAAACAGCAAATTTTATGTTATGTGTATTTCACTACAACAATGAAAATAAAAGAACTTGTTTTGGGGGGCTGGGGAGACTAGACCTCATTAACTGTGCCTATATTCTACCACTTACCAGTTGTGTGGCATTGGGCAAGTCACTTAAACTCTCACTGCCCATTTCCTCATCTGTAAAATAAGGGTAACAATAACTTAGTACCTACCTCACAGGGTTTTAAATCTTAATGAGTAAAAATGTGCAAAGTGCTTGGTATAATACTTGGCAGGTAATAAGCATGCTACGCAATATTTGCCTTATTGATGTTAACACAAGTATTATCAATGGGGGACAATTTTGTCTCCCAGGGAATATCTGTCAATGTCTAGAGACTTTTGTGATTAACATAATGGTAGGGGGGGCAGTTTCTACTGGCATCCAATGAATAGAGACAAATAATGCCAATATCCTACAATACACAGGACAGCCCCACAACAAAGGATTATCCAGCCCCAAATGTCAGTAATTCCAGTGAGAATGCCTGGTTTGGACAGAGTATGTAGGAGAAGGCACTTCATCTTATGAATGTGTAGGTAAGAGTAGGTCAAATAGAAATTATTGTTAGAAGAAGACAATCAGCAAAATATTAAATGTCCACTGTGTATGGAGAATACTGTATTAGATGCCGTGGAGGTTATAAAAGAAACAAAAGAAACCAAGGAGCTGTCCTTGAGGAGGTCAGATAAAGAAGAGTTCTGTGTGATTGGGTTATTTAAGAGGGAAGTTTTTGCCAAGGGATTTTTGTAATCATTTTCCCTTTAATAAGAGGGTGACCTCAGGTCACCCACACTGCTCACAATAATGCTCACTCAAAGACTAACACGGTCCCCTGTAAAGAATCAACCCAAGGGATAGTGTGTGGTTCCTTCATATGCCTGAATGCTTCTTGTGTTTGGGTAAATGCTATTAAATAAATATCTGAAAAAGAAATCATTGTCACAAATAGAAATAAAAATTGCTTGTTATAAGTAAAGGTACAGACACAAGAGAAAATATTAAATCTCAGCCACCCATAAGTCCCAGAAGAAGGGACACTTGTCTGTCCATTTTCCATTTAAGGAGTTATTTTATCAAATTCTGAAACTGTATATTCATATAAATAGTCTAGTCCAGATCACAGAATTTGTTCTTATACAAAATAGCTCCTCATCAAAACGTGTCTCTTGCTCTGCTAACAGTGAAGATTTGGGAAAGGACACTTTGTCTTCCTCTCCATCATTTTACCTTTAGATGAAGTATTGGAAACCTTTCAAAGGTATGCCAAGCCCTCATCTCACCCCTGTCAGTGACAAATGCCCTTTAAAATGGGACAGTAGGAAGGAGGACAGGCTAGGGAGTGTGGTAGAGACCATCAAGAGGGCAGATCCCTGGAAGGAACCTTGTCCTTGGAAGCTGAGGCAGTGGATGAATGGTCATGAGGGGGGCAGGAGACTCCATACCATACAGTCACCTTTGCACATTTGCCCACAACACTGGCTTCTTATATGTATACGTACTTTCTAGAAACATATATTTATTCAGTGTCTGTTGTGGCAAAGAATTTTATTAGACACTCATAGGGGGAAATAAAGGCAAATTAGTCATAGAGCACAATGAGTTCTCAATTTGACAGCAGAAAAAGAATTGTTATCAAGCACTCTAGTGTAAGATAGCCAGTTATACGTGCAATTAGAAAAATGTGGATAAAACACTACATGGTTTCAGAAGAGAGAGTTTGCCTCCAGTGGGGGGCGATGGGGCGGGGGTTGGAGTTTTCTGGAGATGGCGGCATTTGAGTTGAAATGTAAAATGTTGGTGGAAATGTAGATAGTTGAAATGATGTTAAAATATTCTGAACAGAGCAAACTACCAAAGTGAGAAGTTGAGTATGGCAGGAAAGAGATTTTGTTGGATTTGTGGAGGGAAGTAAGATACGCTGGATACATGGGGACCAGCTCATGAAAAACTGGCAATGTTAGGACGTGGTTAAGCCATGGAGAAGCACTGCCAATTCTGAGCACTGCCAATTCTGAGCAAGTGGCGCCTGTATTAGGAAGATTGTGGTGCGCTGTGTGTAAGGTGGACTAGAGAAACAGCGAGGGTCTGAGTTATTGTAGGGCAAGAATGATAAGGAGAAGACAGACTCGGCCAATATTTCAGACATATCCCTTGGTGGGACCTGATGGCAGGATGTGGCAGCACGACACAGTGTTTAGGAGCACAAGCACTGGACATGGAAGCTTTTTGTTCTAGTCTTGGCTCTGCCACTTAAACTAGCTTAGGCGAATTACTTTACTTCTCTGTGTCTCAATCTCTTTTATCTGAAAATACAGGCATAAAAATCTTGCTTCTTTTACCCAAGTGCTGAAGGCTAAATAAGTGCACTTAGCACATGCTGGCATCGTCTGGCACAATATGAGTTATTGTGCTCAGTCGCTCAATATAAAAATTAGTTGTTATTTTTGAAGATAACAAGAGAATGAAATGGGAGGATGGACTTTTGACCCAAGTTGAAATGATGGCGATCTCCAGGAATAAAGAATTACTCAAGGAACGGATTGATCTTTGGTTATTCTCCACAAGACGGCTTAGAGGGGCTGAAGCATGGGGCCCTGTCTCAGTAGAGACAGCATAAAATTCGTACACTGCCCACCTATGTAAAGGCCCAGTTATCTATTCTTGTTTTCTCATTCTTAAAGCATTGATTTTAGTGTCTGGTATTAGCTGCGTTAGACTTCACTAACCAATGGATTAAGAGTACTCCCAAGACGTCATCTGCCCACTTCTGTTGATGGGTGAACCTCAGACCAAAAAACTATGGTCCTCCTGGAGGCCATTAAACAGATGACACTCTTAAGAGCAAGGAGAGCATTTTAATAGGCTTGGACACTAACAGAACAAGCTTTGAAGATGTTTTGTTTAAAAGAAAACTATGATGTTTTGGTTTTAGGTAGATAATATTGTCTTGCCTGTGTGGGTTTGAGCAGAGGTTGTTTGCACAGGAAAGAGAGGAGAGACTGGGGGTTATCCTGAGGCAAGACATCCTGCCTCTTATTTTGCAACTTTGATTGTAGAGCTCAGAGCTGAAAAGCTTTTGCTCTTCTTTGATATTCCATTGGGTGCTCAGACTGTTCCAATTTAGTGTATGCATAAGGATAAAAATTAAGCTTTCAAGGGCTAGGGCAGATTTTTAAAAAGAGATGCAGGCTTTAACCCATAAGATTAAACAATCATCAGGGTTTAAAAGTTTAATCTGCTGGAGTTCAGCCCAGGATGGGGTTCAGAGCCCCAGAATAAGTGGATGCAGCCTCAGACTTTGAACATCAGAGCTAGCTGTGGGTGTGGGGGGGATGCGCGCACGTGTGTGTGTGTGTGTGTGTGTGTGTGTGTGAAATGTGCTAGTAAGTAGGAGAGGTCTCTCCTTTACAATGTGCTGCAGCAGGAGAAATCAAGCTGCCTGCCCCTGCCTCCCCAAATCCTCCTTGGCTGACTGAGTACCGCTTCGGGGGATTGCTGTGCACATGAATGTGTGCTATTGTTCCAGGCACACGTCGGTCGGCCTTAAGAAATAGCACAAAACAGGCCTGTCCTTATTCAGAAGCAGAGCCCCCTCCATCACTCAAACTGGGCCTTCCAGGTCACATGCCAGAGGCCTCTGCAGACAGGACACAGCTGCCTCAAATCTGCTGCCTGACATTAGCCGCGGATCGAAAAACCTGACAGCGCGGAGCTTCCCAGGCACTGCGGAGGAAACTAGAAAGATCTGGGATCCAGGCACTATGTTCTCCGAGGAACTGTGGCTGGAAAATGAGAAAAAGTGTGCTGTGGTTCGGAAGTCTAAGCAGGGCAGGAAGCGCCAAGAGCTACTGGCCGTTGCTTTGGGGGTGAAGGTAGGAGTCAAAGGCAGCTTTCTCTGGCCCCCTCTCAAGCTCTTTGCCTGTTCACAGATCTCCTCCCTGGTTCGAAGGGCAGCCCTCACACACAACGACAACCACTTCAACTATGAGAAGACACACAACTTTAAGGTAAGCAAACTTCAGCATGCTTTCCTCTGTTATAAAGGGCAGGTGGGGAGGTACAATTTTATGATGTCCATCTGGTCTCTGGTTGTAAAGTCACGAAACAGCAAATTCCTGTGCTTTCTCCATTTAGCTATAAGCTTCACACTGTTGTTTTGTATCAACTCCAACTGGAGACCTCAGAAAACAGTCCACTTAGGGCTTATGCCTAGAAACACCTCTCTGTATGTGGACTTGGTTCTGGAGAAGGGGACACATTTCCTTTTCATATCTCCATGTCCAAGGAAAGAAAAACAGCGCATGCCCAATCCGTTGCATCCAGAGATGTTCTGGTCAAAATCAAGTAGTACTTTTCCACTCAGAGTAGCAGTAAAGAATATTGCTGTCTCCAAGTGAATAGAAACAGTTGCTCCTTCCACATTTTGTGTTTTGTCTTTTGTTTTCAGTGATAGCTAACTCCTCCATTTATGCCTAGACAGCTGTGAAAGCAAATGATGACAGGAGTTACCATCCAGTAGCTTTTGTTTGTGCTGGGGTGGGGAGGGTGGGGGGAGGCAACACTTGGTCACAGCCCTTATCCTATTCACCAGACCAAACAAAAAGATCTGGAAACCTGGTGGGAGTTTAAGTGGATTTTCCCATGTGTATTTGTAAACTGGAAAGACCTCTCTTTATTTTAGACGAGCACTTGTGGAAAGGACCTGCCATCAGAAAATTATGGCCTGTTTCCTTTGCCCTAATGTTGTTCTCCAAGAATGGCTGAGAAGGGATTCAGATGCCAAATGGCCTAGCCTGAGATGCCATTGAGGGGAGGAGAGACAAAATAGAGTTAGAGATTTTTATCCCAGAAAACGGGCTGACAATTTGTAAGTTGGGGAGAGTAGAGATGAAGGATCCAGGGAGAAAAAAATAGACAGAAGAAGCCAAATGTGAATTGCCTCCTTTTTAAAAAAAAACTCTTGTTTCCTTTAGGGCCAGTAACCCAAATGACTCTTGAAACTGGATAAACCTTGTGACAAGAAAAGCTGGTTTTATTCTGTTGCTTTCCAATCCTTCCTAAGGACAGATGTTTGCCTATTAAATATACATTCGTGTTAGTTTGGTCTGTTTCCCTGCATCTGTTTTTAGAAAGCAAGCAGCCCAGGCTTTTGCATGGTATAACTGAACTGAGGAATGGAATTATACGGACCTACAGATTTAGCATTGAGGTGAAAAATTGCTTTATATAGGTCCTCTTCTGTGCCAAAGTTTTAGATATTTCTCCCATCGCTGAATAGTGACAGGTCTAATTTGGAGCATGAAAAGATTTCATTTTTTAAACTTTGCTTTGTATTTTTATCCTTTTTTTTTTTTTTTTTGCCTTAAAAGAATGTTTTTCTTACTTTTGGCAGAAATCCTTGATTTTCTGCATCCTGTAGATTTACTCCTAGTAATGAGAGGATGGATCTTCTTGGACTTGTAAATTCTTTTCCTTCCTCTTGAAAATTCTAATTATTTTGACTTTAAGAAATTGGAATTGGGCCCTACCATAATATGTTCACATGGAAGAGCTTTTCCCTGTGTATACTGTGTCTGAGCTTGTGTTAAAATCACACAAGCATACTTTCAAAACTAGTTTCAGGCTTTTTAATCCTACATCTCTGAATGGAAAATTAATCTTAAGACATTTTAAAAGAAAAAGTTCAATCTTCTTTCTTCAGTAGTACTGTTGCTAACACAACATATTAAATACTTATCACTGAAAACACCAGCAACTTTTTAAATATTTGCTTAAAAACTCAATATCTATTCAGTGTGAGCTCTTTCAATGTACAGCTCTTGAGAGAAGAAAAAGCAGAGAATAGACAAGTTGCTTGAGAGGCATACACAAGCCAGACAGGAGCGTTTCTCTTCCATATTTTAAATAGCCATCTTTGAAATTTAGCAGACCCTGGAGTAGCTATGACACTTGATTGTGGCTTTCAATGGTACTATTGGTGCCACTGTCCTTGAGAATGAATAGCTGGGGCCAGAGAAGACGTCTCCTCTGTCCTTCCTTGTCCCTTCCATTCTCAATCTTTCCACTCCTCACCCCCAACCAACTCTAAGTGGAAGCATTGCATGGTCTTTTGAAGACCATTCTAAAAGCAGGTTCATGAATGTAGCAGCGAGTTTTTAGTAACAGGCCACTGAAGTAACTAATGAAAGAAAACTCTTTTCAAAGACCCTTGCCATCTGCTTAGAATCTGGGTTTTATACCTTAATTTTATGTTAGCTTTTTATTTATATTGACTTCCACTAGGCTTTATTCTGAAGCTTTGCAATGTGGGTTATTATTTGAAGATATTGTGTGCATGGCATACAGTAAGAATTCAGTAAAACAAATAATCATATTTTCATGCTAATCAGCGAAGAGGCCTTGCTAGCCTGCCCTCCTGCCCAAAGGCGACCTACCTGAGATTCGAATCTGTCAGTAGAGCTTGGCACCTACCCAAAACAAGATTTTTTGCCCTATCAGGACTATTTATCCAAGTAAAAAAGCCTTCTCCTTTGTTCTACCTAAGAATTTCGTTAAGAGAGATGAACGGAAACTCCCAACACTCTGTAAGTTGGGAACTTGTGTCCCGTTCTCTTAGAAAACTTCCAGTCCCTGCTCCTGAGTGCATATCTACTGTCCTTGGCTTCTCAAATAAAGCCCATCTAGGAAAAGCAAAATTCAGCTCTGAAAACAAAAACCCTGGGAACCAAATGACAGTTGCACCTCATTTCATGCAATAATTATGTACTTTTCAACACTGTGCGCCAATGTATTTTTATTTATTCATTTTGCTAATTTAAAGCCTGAATCTTTGTGGGTTACTTGCATCTACTAGGCATGGAGAGGTATTTGTTGAAGGAATGGTAAAATTAACAGACTAAAATGAACACTGTTTATCAAGAGAAAAAACCACTCCATTATTTAGCTCATTGTATATCTGCCTCTGTTTATCTAGTCGACTTAACGAGGCACTCTGCTGTGGATGGAATAGCTCTCTTTTGAATGGTTTGCCCTGATATCATCTTATGACTGAGCTCTAAAAATCTTCAAGCCAGTCAGATCCAGAGCCCCAGCAGTCTGGATTACTGTGCTTCTTCCCACACTCATCACAGTGAGGAGGTCACTGACGCTAGTATGGTACTGTGATCTTTGTACTTGACCTTTGGCAGAGAGTTTTCGATTTCCTCAATTCCTCAATTTTCTCATCTATGAAATGTGAGTGTTGTGAGGTTTAAAGAATACATGTAAATCACTTATCATAGTCTCTGGCACCTAGCGAGCATTCATTTGACGTTAGCTTCTGTTATTATTTTATTATCTTTTTGTGTCTCTCACTTCTCTTGTATCTTTGCCTTTAGCATCTCTTGTCTCTGTATTATTTTCTACTCTTCTTTATGCTCCTTTCTTTTTTCTACCATCTTTCTTCTTCTCTCATTAATCAGATGTAATAGAAAATGAAATAAAGCCTGGTGATTAATGTTATTTCTTTGTATTTTGTCATGTAGTCAATTCTGGCTTATGTTCCTTATTTGCTTAAAAAGTAAATGAGTGATTTAGATTATTTAGATTTAGATCTCACACGTTTTCCCTAGCTTTTAAAAAGTACTTTATGAGGACTCTAGCAGTTTCCTAAGATTGTCATAATAGATGACCACAAACTTGGTGGCTTAAAACAACCAAAAATGTACTCACTCAGAGTTTTGAAGGTCAGAAGTTGGAAATCAAGGTATGGACAGGGTTGGTTCCTTCTGGAGGCTCTGTAAGAGAATTGTCCTATGCCTCTCTCCTGGTTTCTAGTGGTTGCTAATAATCCTGGGAATTCTTTGGCTTACAGACACATCATTCCAATCTCCATTTTTATGTCAACTTCTCTGTGTTTCTTTGTATGTCTGTCTTCTTATAAGATTACCAGTCATTGGGTCCACCCTAATTCAATATGATCTCATCATAATGATAACTTCAAAGACCCTATTTCCAAATAAGGTCACACTCACAGTGACCAGGGGTTAAGAGCTGAACATACCTTTTGGGGTATATACAATGCAACCTATTATAAGGACTTTAACTGATATTTACAGGAACCCTCAAAAGGAAGGATCCCTAAATGATGCATTGTCAGTGATGTTAGTTAAATTTACAGTTTTATTTAAGTTTTTCATATCCATAAATAAAGATCTGCAGCTACAATCTAATTGCTATTAAGTGTCAGTCCCTTGGCCCAGGTATCACTGCTAATTTCCATGACTATTGATTTAATGTCTGTATAGAGGCGTTTTCATTGATTTTTCTTATCAATGTCTCATTGCTCTGACAGAAAGTGATGAAATTTAGTCATCCTTTGTCTCTTATCTTTACCAAGCATTTCTTCATGAAAAGAGGTATAGTAAGGGGACCAAAAAACTTTAAAATAGTCAGTGAGCTTCCATATTTAATAGTAAGTCAGGAGTATCTATTCATATTTGGAGTACATGTTTTACAATCAAATTACAATGTAGCTATTAGTTCACATGAATATATATGAGTATGCAGGACTGGCTATGTAATTTGTGGGACCCAGTATAAAATGAAAATGTGAGGTCCCTTGTCTAAAAAAATTATTAAAGCAGTGACAGCAAAACACTAAATCCCAGGCTAAGTACAGGGCCTGTGCAACTGCCCAGGTCACATGTGCCCTGAAGCTGACCCAGTGGTGATGTGTAAAAAAACAGGAGAAAGAGAACAGTTTCTATGAGAATTCAAAGAGGAGGGGGCTCCCTGGTTCTAGGGATCCCACGTAGGAAGAGCATGGTTGTTCTCTCACCCTTAACCCAGGAAGCCTCATGGAGGAGGTAGAAAGTCAGCTGAAGCCTGAAGAGATAAATAGATCAACATGAACCCTTTTCACTAGGTGACACCTCATGGATCACTTACCAGCTACTCAACTGAACTTTTTTACGAAATAGTGGAAAACAAATCATTTCATATTAAATAGTATAGTGTTTGAACCAATTATTTTACTGCAATGATATTTGATTTATAATGGAATTTCAGTCATTAAGGAACTTAATTATGACAAAAAATTCAAAATTTTATTCTATATTTTTCTAACATGTTGTAACGTGTGAAACAATCACCTGCATGCATTGCAGGTTCATTGATACATGTTGTGCAGTAATAATGTATTTGACGTCTTCCACCTGGTTCTTTCTATTTAAGCAAATAGTGCAGTCTTGTTTTCCTCCTCCCACATTAATAATATGTAATATATTATCGAGTCTGTTATTTGAAGATGTGGAAATGATTCTGGAAAACCACTTCCCAACTGATTGATCACATCTCGGTATATATGTCATCCCTTTATTTGCTTTTTCATGCAATTTGAATGGAAAAGTTCAAGGAAACATACATTTTTGAAAAATTTGCACTTGCATAAATTTGCCCTGTATAATCACCAACAATCTCTTTATGTTTCCTGAAAGATGAGACACTTGAGTGGTTTCCTAAATTTACAATGTCCCCTCAGAGGGGACATCTGAATGTAAAGCGTTAGTTATACAGAAAAAAAAGAAAGAGCACTCTGGACCATGCGAATGACAGAAGTGAAAACTTGAAGTCAGAAATGAGCCAGGAGCAAATGAGGTGCAAGGAGGAGACCATGGGAAAAGAGAGGGGCTCCCTTCACATTTATCTAATCAGCTGGGGTGGGCCTGACTGTGGAAAGATGGTGACCCCTGAGCACTGGAGCCATCAGAGACTCCTGAGGAGGCCCTTCCCCCACTCCTGCTCATACTCTCAGCCTCCCCCGTCTCTCTGCTGCCACATTCTCTCCCTCTACTCAGGCACCTCCAGGACACCCTTCGCTTCTCCCCATAAGGAATATGAATGGAGATCAGAGACCCAAAAAATTCTGATGGGCAAGTGGCAAACAGTCCTACTCCACCTCACTCCGTGTTCCCCATCTCCCTCACCTGCCCCCCCGGACAGCTTTACTTTACTCCACAAAACTGACCACCAGCTGACGTTATATATATTTACTTGTTTGTCTGCCTGCTTTCCACTTACCACGTGGAACTTCCCTCCAAGGGGTTAGGGACAGGAATTTTTGTCTGCTTTATTGACTGCAGAAACCACAGAATCTAGAACAGGGCTCAGCCCCACAGCAAGTGTCTGTTCATATGCGCAGAAAGGGTAGCCCCTGTCTACCTATGATTGCATTTTCAGGGTCTCCCTCCTCCTCCTCCCAGCCCACAGTTTGCCCTTTTGTGTGGCTTATGTGACGTATGTACTTGTGTTAGTTAGTTAGTCCTTCTAGGTAGTGGGCCCTTGCTGGGTGGTCAGACCATGCAAGAGAGACACCCTAACAAGCCCTGCTGGGCCAGCTCTTACTTCCCATTTGGCCAGGGATACTGACCATGACGCACTACCCAATGTCTTATACATGGAGGGCATCAGCCCCAATTTACTCCTGTTGTCTCAGTGTCCTATTTGGCACCTTTCAAAAGTGTCCTTACTCTTTTATGTCACCCACTCTACCAGTAGACCAAGCATGTGCCTGGGACATTCTGTTCCCATGACACACCCTATCAGGTGTGCTCTTGGAGCGTGCTCTTCCTAAACACAACTACCTATCCCATGCTATTCCTGGGGGCTAGGTCTAGAAGGTCAGGAGGCTGAGAATGTGTCCTCATGCTCCTGTTAAGACACCTGTCTGGGAGTTGGCAGCACCACACCACTCCATAAGGGTTGTGTGCCTGTCATCTGTTTTTCATTCCTTTAGGTCTAGTGGCCATTGGCTTTGGGAGAACCATTTTTGCTTCCCTCATGCAAGCCCCTCCCTTTTCTCCTTTCTCCTTGGCCTCCTGTAGATGTGTTAGCCCGTTATTTTCAGCATTTTGTCTGCCTTGCTTTGTCAGACTCCCACGTCCCATCACCCTTTTCTGTCCAGCCCGATGCTGTTTCACTGCCCGGGGAGCAGAGGCAGATGAACTTTGCACCTATACTTTGGAACAGGCAGAAATTGGCTTCATAATGGTTTGGGGTTTATTTTTGTTCGTTTTATTTGATGATCAGAAAAGGCTGTTTTGCCAGAAACAAGTCTGAGAAGGACAACTCAAAGGAAAGGCAACACTCATTGCCTTGAATATAAAATGAGGTACTCAAAGTGAGACTGGAATAAATAGGCTTGGAAATATTGGGCTTTGCAGAGAAAATGTGATTTCTGCCCCAAAGTGCTATGAAGAGAAGTCATTTTTATCTTCTCCTACTGTAATTTGCTCTAGCTTTATAATCATTAGAAACTCCTCATTTTCAAGTAAACTAAATAAGAGACTGCTATATAGGACAGTATTACAGAGCCCCAAGAGAATACTCAGAACTCAGGAAGGGGAGGAAACAGGATCTAGAACTATACCTGAAGCCAGTGTCTCTCTTTCCCTTCCCTTCCTCCTCCTTTCCTTTACTCTCTTTACCCATGCCTTCTCTCTCCTTCTATCTCCCTCCCTCCCCCCCAATTCCCTTCCCTCTCCCTCTCCTTCCCTCCCTCCCTCTATCTCCCATCTCCCTCTCTCCCTTCTCCTCCCCCTCTCTCTTCTTCCCCTTTCTCCCTCACTCTTTCCCTCTCTCCCCCTCTGGTCCCCCTCTATTCCTCTCACTCCCCCTCTCCTCTTTCTCCCTTTCTCTCCCTCTCTTCTCCTTTCATTCTCTCCCACCTTGCTTCTCTCCCTTTCTCTCTGTTCTCTCTGGGTATCAGCCTCATTGTTCTCTCCCTACACAAAAATGTCTTAGTCCACATGATCTCCACATGATAACTCCCTGGTATATATACAAGACCAACCACAAAATCCAAATTCTCAGGAAGAGAATGGCCTAACTTGGGTTGGATTTCTGCTCGGCTTACATGACACTGACCATGGAGCTCACACCTGTAACCTATGGATGGGGCTGTGGGTCCAGGGGTTAGACAGTGCCCAGGTTATGTGTAGGACTCCTCTTGGGCACATACTCCGAAAGTATCCCCTATGATCCTTTTCTCCCCATTTTGAAGGATTCCCCTCAAAGTTTACATCAAAGTCCATTCTCTTTCTTCTGGGTGTTGCTTGATATAAATCGTGAAGCTACTCTGAGCCAAGGTATTATCATGAATATTAATAAGTGCAAGCCCAGACATTCTGCAACACACTTAGAGTTTTGTTTTTTCATTTGTCTGGATATAAGGGGGGAATCTCTTCTTTCAGGCTAGTCTTTTACCAATTGTACCCATTCTGTTGTGCTATTTTGAAGTCAGAACTAGCCCCCAGCAAGTGAGGTTTGTGTCTGGCAGACCCTCCCCCTTCATCCCTGGATTTCCTCTTGTGCTCACGTTGCTCCTATGTGTCCATTCACTCCACTGAGCCACCTGTGAGACCAACCAGCCCTGACTTCTAGATTGTAGCTGCTTCTGCACTTCATTCCTCGCTGCTCTGCCTTCTGCTGAGAGGCTATACATTATAATTCATTTGAAATATCACCTGATTCCTGACAAACCAACCCAGTAAGTTGCTCAAAGGCCCTTTCACTGAAATTTACTGTTGCTTTATTGTGCATGCTCAGTTTACAAGTGTACATTCATGAAAATGATGACTGAATTAACCTACTCGCCATGTTTTACATGGGTCCTTTTGAGACTCAGCAGCATCATGGGAATTGCATTTGTGTGTGATCTGGGGGAAATGGGGAAACATATTTTGGACAAAGTTCTTACATAGGTGGGTGTCTTCTCTGCCTGCCAGGGTCTGACTTCAAGCTTATCTTCCACCTTTTTGGCATATGTGTATGTAAATATTGAGGCACTGTTATTGTTAGTCCTCTACAAACCAGCAAAGCTCATGAAAGAGAATAGGCTTTGATATAAACCCTGCTGGGATGCCCTGTGTGGACCACACACCTATGGAAGTGACCTAGCCAAGCTACTTCACAAATGTAAATGATCTACTGAAGACACTAACCCATATCAAGTGCTTGACTGTTAGTAATTTTACATTGAGTTTGTTTTAGTCCAAAGAACACATCATTGAAAGGGACTATTCTAAATGACTGAATGCCTCATTCTAGTATTTTAAGTCCAGAGAAATATGCCATTTGTGTTTTGTTGTAGGGAGGGGGAAACCAGTGATCACTGTACATATTAGTTGGGTATTTTTGAAAATTCTGAGAAAAGGAAGCTATTTAGCCATTTATTCTTTTATTCAACAAACATGAATTAAGGGATGATTATGTGCCAGGTGCAAGGGAGACAGACCATGTAAGAATGTGAGCTCTTTCTCTACTGAGTGTTCTCAGCCAGGGTGATTTTGCCCCCCCAGGGAACCTTTGGCAGTATCTGGACACATTTTCCATCCTCACGCCTGGGGTGTGCTAATGGCCACTATAGAGATCAGGGACACTGCTAAATATCCTACAATGCCCAAGACAGGCCCCCACAACAAAGAGTTATGCAGTCCTCAATGTCAAGAGCATTGAGGCTGAGATACCTCACAACAGGCAATGGGAGCCACTGCACGTTTTTGAGCAAGGTAGTGTCAAAAGAATGTTGGTGCCGATGTGCTCATAAATCTAATATCTCACTTTATGCCATGGGGAGGTTTCCAAAAAGCTCTGAGGCACTCAGTGTCCTAGAAATTAAATCTTATTCTAAATGTACTAGAGTATCTGCCAATGGAACAAATCAGAAGTTCTGAGGACCGTGCTTGAGAAACCAGCTCCCCTGCACCTGCACCATCTGCTTTGCAGGCCTCTCTGGGGACAGTTAGGGTCTCTGTCACAGATTGAGTGGTTCCTCTCTGCTGTTTTTTTCTTACATCTTAAAAGGTTCACTTCTAGGTTAGTATTTCCTTTGATTTTACAAGAGGAGTGGGAGTCCAAAGTTTAATCTAATTCCTCACCTGAATTAAATGTCACATGATTGTGGAAAGTACAGTAAATGATTGGAAAAACTCTTGGCAGACTCTGGAGGCCTTGACTATGCTACTGGCCTTCTGAGTGATCTGAGTGATTGAGGGGCACCCTCAAGCCCCTCAGTTCACTCTGGGAAAAAGCTAGACTAGACTCCCCAAACCGAACAACTTGAGTTGGAAGTGATTTTAGCCATCTCCAGTTCCCTCTTCTATGTACATAAAGCAGCAGGGAAAAAAATTATCTTTGACCCCAAAAAGCCCTTTTCAAAGCAAAGCAAAAGAATAAAGTTTTAATTTTAGTATAAACAATACATATAACAAATAGAGGCAATAAGAGTTTTGTCAATACCAGTGACTCTCAGTTGAGGTTACTTTGTCCTCCCCTTCCCAGAGGCCATTGGCAGTGTCTGGAGACATTTGTGATTTGTTCCAATGGGGAGGTGCTGCTGGTGGCATTTAGTGGGTAGAGGCCACGGATGCTGATAAACGTCCTACAATGCATAAGACAGCCCCCTCCACCACAAAGAATTTTCCAGTCCAAGATGTTAATACTGCCAGTGTTTCTCAGCCTGATGTATACTGATAAGAAAAAGCAAAAGTTCTCAACAGTAGCTCATCAAAAATAATACTTTCTCTTTCTTACAGTTTAGATCCTAGAGCAAGCTGTTTATATATTCGGATGGTGTCTACACTGACCTATCAAAATATATCTGTTGTAAAACCACTAGAGAATACTGCCTTCCAGCTTCAGCAGATGTGAGACAAATAACATCCTGTTCATTTAGAAAGAGGGGATACTCACTAAAACGCCTGAGAGTTTTCTTGATACCCCTTGTTTTTACAAAGTAACCATTCTTGGGCTATTTGTCAAACGTGCCTTATCTCCTGTAATATCATCTTTTTTTATTTGGTGTGGTTTTTGAATTCCAGGCAGACCATGCCCAGTATAATAGTCTTGGACAGACATTCTTCCTGTCTGGAGTATTTTCTTCCTGTCTAGAATATTTTAGTTACTGCCCTAAAGTTTTTTAAATGTTCTTTCTCTAAAAAGATATTCTTGAAAATCAATAAACTTCAGAGAATGGAAAAAGCTGATCGGTGACTTTTAAGATATAAGATATTTCTTTAAAAGAGTAGACATAACAAGTAGAACCCAAATAAAATGGGCTCAGAGAATGCCCTTAGCATTTCCATGTAAGCTTAAATATATACACGGTCTAGAGATTGTCCTTATGGATCCCAAAGAAAATTGAGCAGTATATCGGCCATGAAAATAAACACTGGCCCATCACCAAAAAAAAAAAGGAAATCAGGCAATGGGCCTAAAATAATATTTAACTTTACGTTCTCCCTCTGTTTCCATTTTATTTCTGTGGAATTGTTTGGGGACACTTAGAACAGTTATTTGCTGTTCAAAGATGTCTACCTGCATTTATTTGTCTGGATAAATGAGATCCAAGGTCGTAGGGATACTTGTCGGGATAGAATGTTGGTAAATACAGACAGGGATTAAATAAGTATTAAATGCAATTTTGATGTCCTTATTTTTAAAAAATATTGGCCCAAAGGTTAATTTGTTCGGGAGGGAGGGGATTATTTATTTATTTTTCCCACCTTTAATTGTGTTTTTTTGTTTTTTTGGTTTTTTTGAGTTGGAGTCTCACTCTGTCGCCCAGACTGGAGTGCAGTGGCCACTCCCGGCCACCGCAGCCTCGACCTGCTGGGCTCCGGCGATCCTTCCGCCTCAGCCTTCCGTT
>NW_007255813.1:638745-678477 GCF_000164805.1 Carlito syrichta | reverse complement strand
AAAGGCGCAGGATTACAGGCTGAGCCACCGAGCCCGGTTTAATTTTTTTTCAGCGCGTGCCTGTAGTCCCAGCTAC
The DNA here is from genome assembly GCF_000164805.1 of Carlito syrichta. NCBI lineage: Eukaryota > Metazoa > Chordata > Mammalia > Primates > Tarsiidae > Carlito > Carlito syrichta. Next base: position 678,401 of record NW_007255813.1, on the reverse strand, counting down.
CGGGGAGGCTGAGGCTGGAGGATCGCTTGAGTCCAGGAGTTCTGGGCTGCTGTGCGCTATGCCGATCGGGTGTCCACACTAAGTTCGGCATCAATATGGTGACCTCCCGGGAGCGAGGGACCACCAGGTTGCCTAAGGAGGGGTGAACCGGCCCAGGTCGGAAACGGAGCAGGTCAAAACTCCCGTGCTGATCAGTCATTTTTTTATTTTAAAATTGTGTGGTACAAATTCAGGGTTACGTATACAAATATTCATTGTACAGGTACCCTTTTTGATGAGGTGTGCCCCCCCTTCCCCAAGCAGTTTCCCACTACTGTCAATCCCACCTCCCCACACGCCCCTGTGGTTTCCCACTACTGTCAATCCTTTTCTTATAGTATTACAATAGTTGTTCAGGGTCCACTTATGAGTGAGAACATGTGATACTCAGTTCTTTGTTTCTGTGAAAGATCACTCAGTATTATATACTCTAAGTCCATCCAGGTTGCTGTGAAGTTCATGATTTCGTTCTTCTTTACAGCTGCATAATATTCCATTGTATATATGTGCCAAAAGTGAAATTTTAGAAAATCTGTGATTAGCCTATCCTATATTTCCTGAATCAATGGGGTGGTTTCTATTTTGTCAATATACTTTTTTTTTCAATGTGTAGTAGACATTGAGGCTACTCTCCTAAGTTCTGAACATTGCATTTTCATCTTTACGCCAACTTATGAAGATATTTGCCATGAGGTTACCAGGCACTCCCATCAGTTCCCCCACCAGCTTGATCTTTCCCAGGCTGCTGAATTCCTATCCATCCTTCAATGCCCAGTTCCACATCACTTTCCTCAACCTTCAGGGAAGCATGTATTATTCTCTCCATCGTACTCCCATGGAATCTCCTACATGCTTGTTCTTACCACCTGACACATCATTATTTTCATTGCCTGTTTGTTCTTATAGATAATGAGATCCTGAGTGCAGAGAGTTCTCCTCCTCTGATCTATTTTGACTTTGTGTATCCAATGGCTAGTACAGAGCCAGGTTCAAAGTAGTCTGTCAGCATGTAGCTATCAAATAGATGAGTGAATAATGTGTCACTGGAAAGATGGATGAAAATAGGAAATAATTTATCTCTGACATCCTTCCCCCACTATTTGTAACATCACTTCTGAGCTATACCAAGTCTCCAGATATGTGTGATTTTTGTTTCTGGTCTTTCCACTCTGTACCATTGGGACCAAATATACTGAGGTTTGGCTATCTACTTATCTGTAATTTGATTGTGCTATATTCAGAATATGGTGCATATGTTTTTTTTTATATTAAGCTTTGATTTGTAGTCAGTTTGTATAAACATTTCATATGTTTTTTAAAAGAATGTATGTTCTTTGAATTGCTGGATATGATATCCCTTTTCTATTCAATATATTAACTTTAGCTATTTGATCTGTTAGTTTCTGGGAATAGATGTCAAAATCATGATGATTGTGGATTTGTCCTTTTATCTTTGTAATTCTTTCCATTTTTGCTTTATATTTTTGAGGTCATGTTGTCATACACATAAAAGCTCAAAATTTTATCTTTCTGGTAAAAAATAAATCTCTAATTAGTATGTTATCATCTTTATCACTAATGATGCAAATATATATTTGATCTATTTGAGGTTTCTGTTAGCTAACATTTGCTGGGTATATCTTTTTTTTTTTTTTTTTTGAGTTGGAGTCTCACTGTGTCGGCCAGACTGGAGTGTAGTGGCCGCTCCCAGCCACTGCAGCCTCGACCTGCTGGGCTCTGGCGATCCTTCCACCTCAACCTTCCAAGTAGCTGGAACTACAGGCACATGCTATCACGCCCTGCTAGTTTTTTATTTATTGTGGAGATGAGGTCTCACCAAGTTGCCCAGCCAGGTCTCGAGCCCATGGGCTCAGGCTCTCTTTTTTACTTCTAACATTTCTCTCACATTATGTTTCAATTGTGTTTCTTGAAAAGATTTTAAAAATATAATCCGAAAATCTGTCTTTTATGTGGTTAGAACCATTTATTGTGATTAGAGTTGTATGAGGATTTTTTTTTCTATATTAACTGTGCTTTTTTATGGCTTCTTTTTTCCTCCTGTTATTTTTATTGGCTTGGTAAAATCTCTTTCTCTTTTTCCTTTATGAATTTTTTAAATTAATAAGTTTTATTCCACTCTTTTGTCTCTACTAAAAAATTGAATGTGTGCATAATTGACTTAAAATGGTCCTCAATTAATAGGTCTTTTTACATTTGCAAATTTTAAGGACCTTAGAATGCTTTAACTTTCTTCATTCCCTTCAATCTTCCATGTCATTTTTCACTCTGTTTTAAGTCCCCTAAAATTATTCATCTTTGTTATCATTGTTTTATGCAGATAGGACTTGATTAAACTGATCTATATTTACCAGTTTTTTGGCCCACCATAGCTTCATGAGTCCTCTTTCATCTTCCTAGGTTCGATTTGCTTCACACTAAAGTATATCCTGTAGTATTTTTTTTAGTGAGGATCTGTGAGTGCAAACTCTTGGCATTTGTCTGAAAATATTTTTATTTCATCCTTGCTCTTGGATGATCATTAACAGGTTATAAAAGTTAGACTGGCAATACTTTTCTCTGAGCTCTTTGATGAAATTATTCCATAATCTACTAATCTCTTCTTGCTGAGAAAAAAAAAAATCTGTTTTGAACCTAACTGCTGTCCTTTTGCAGATATCCTGTTTTTTAGGACTTTGCTTTGTCTTTTGGTATTTTGCAATTTGACTATATAGAGATATAGATTTTTATTTATCTTGTTTGAGACTCATTTAGCTTTTCTTAATCTGAAGATTTTGTGCCTTTTACTAGTTCTGGGGAGATCTCAACTGTTTTTTTCTTTGAATATATATTGCTTCCATGTGTGCTCTAAACTCTGTCATCTCTCAACTTTTCAGGATTATCACTCCTTTCCTTAACTTCTCTGTTTTTTCTATATCTTCAGTCTTTTCCACCTGTTGTATCCATATCATCAACAGATCAGCAAGTCTTAACGTTTCCCATCTTAAAAAAAAAAATCCTTTGTTGACTCCACATCTCCCTTGACCTGTCCTATTCCTCTGCTGAACATCAGAGCCTGACTTTTTGATGGAGTTGCCTACATATTTCTCCCCCTCTATCTACCATTTCTTCTTCAGTTCACTTGAGTCTGACTTCGACCCTCAACAATCCAAAGAGTCTGCTCTTAACCAAGATTGTTGATGACTTCCATGTATCTGAATCAATATTTAGGTCTTATTTTTAATTGGACCTCTTACTAGCACTCAACATAGTTGACCATTCCTTCCCTAAAACACTCTTCACCTCTTGGTTTCCATAACGCTTTACTTTCTTGGTTTTCTCTAAAAGTTGGCCCACCTAGGACTTGAAGGTGAGCTCACTTTTCTGTTTTCTACTCTCTGTCCCTAATACAGGCATGTGCTACATAACAATATTTTGGTCAATAATGGACTACGTATGGTGGTCTCATAAGATTATCATGGAACTACCCTATATAGGTGTACCATTTGTTATCTTTCATACCATATTTTTACTGTAACTCTCCTATGTTTAGATACTCAAATATTATTATATTAGCGTTCCCTACAGTGTCCACTAGAGTAACATGTTATACAGGTTTATAGCTTAGCAGCAGTAAGCCATGCCATATACCCTAGGTGTGTAGTAGGTTATACTGTCTAGGTTTATGTAAGTACACTCTATGGTTTTTCCCCTAATGATAAAATTGCCTAAGGACACATTCCTCAGAATCTATCCCCATCATAAAGTGGTACATGTCTGTACTTTTTATCCATTCACACAATTTTAAACATCATCTATTTGCCAGGAATGGTAAAAATTTATACCTCTAGCTCTCACCTCTCCTCTGAGCTGTCAAATTATGTGTGAGTTCCTGCTTGACACTAACTCTTGGATATCATAGCAGCATCTAACCTTAACCTGTCTAAAACTGAATTCTTGAATTTCTTCCCAGAAGTGCATCTTCCCCATCTCAGCAAATGGTATCGCCATCCACCTAAGCTAGAATCTAGGAATCATGCTTGACTTCCCACTCTCTCAAAGACCCATGTTTATTCTGTTAATCTTCAGATATCTCAAATTCATCTGCATCCCATCTCCACTGCCAGTATCTTGTTCTTAAGACTCTATCATTGCTTAACTAGACTACTACGTATTTTCTAATCTATTTCACTATTAACAACTCCCCATTCATTTTCAACACAATATTCAGAATAATATTTTTAAAGGAAATGCTTCCTATGTGAAGTCCTCCAAGAACTTCCTATTGTACCTAGACTAAAACCAAATCCACACTCATGAATAAAGCCTTGACAGCTATTTCTCTTTTTTACCTTCAGCCTCATCCCAATTCCTCTCCTCCTCACTTGGGTGTTCTGGCCACTCTGGCCACCAAGCTCTTTTGTTCCTGCAAGGCCTCCATACATTTCTTCTGCCTGGAATGTTCTCTGTCCCTTCCACCACAGGACTGGCTCTTCTCTTCCTCCAGATCACCTTCCAAGAGGGGAGGTTTCCTGACCACTCTGGATACTATTGAGCCCCTCTTTTTGTCTCTTTAGTAGCAGCTTCATCTTTTCTCTTCTGTAGCCCTTTCCATACTTTTTTGGGGGAGTTGTATTTTATATATTATTCTATTTCATTTATCTTGTAATTTCAACCATGTATTAACAATTGACTTTCCTGCCATAATTAACCAGCATCTTCAGAGTGTTTCTAGTAAAATACTAAGAAACGTATGATTGCTGAATTCAGAAAACGTTCAAGTCTGAACAGGATGTTTTACTGAGTAATTCTTTCAGTACCAAGTTCAGTCACAGTAGGCCTTTAAATGGATCATGACATTTGACCCTGCGAGTGCTTCCAGGATGAATTCTCTGCATTCCTATAAGGAGAGCTTTGGCATGTCTTAGGTTCATTTTCTTAAAGCACACGTCTTCATTTAAGTAAGAACAACTTGGAGAAAGTGTGTGTATCCTTTTTTCAAAGCAGAAACAATATAATGGGCAGTTTACATATGATAAGCTGAAATACCAAAAGACAGTCATAACTTAGCTTTTTTGCACAGAAGCCATGGTCATAAGTTGCTCCTTTTGATCTATTAGCTTTATTACTTTCTTTCTTTGCTTCAACTTAATTAGGAGGGATCCGGATCCATATTATTTGCCTCTTCATGTACACCCAGTTACTGGTGTGTATGAATAAATAAAGAACTCAAAACAGTGTTTCTTTTTCTTACATAGAACTCTGATGAGCATCTTCCCAAATTGTAAAAATTCTCAGACTTGCATTCTGCTTTTTTTTGTTAAATAAAAGTAGTATATAGGTCTCCTAGTTTGTTAAAAGATAATATTTCTTTTATTTGTTAATGGAGGTTTCTGACTTTGAAAGGGCTAACATAATGTCTTATAATATTTTTATTTTGTAAAAATTTAGAATATTGCATGTAGATCTGTATCATGTAGTTTTGTTTTGTTTGTTTTTTGTTGTTTTAATCATATTTTATTTCTCTTTTTGTATGTCATTTTCCTCTAAAGAAAATACTTATAAGAAAGGTTTATTTTTCTTTATTAAATTAAAGCAGTTTCAATATCAAAGGTTTTAATGTGATTGGAAATAGCCTCAGAGAAGAGTTTTTTAGACTAAAGACTTGTCTGAAAATAACTTAATGGCTATAAATATTATGTATATCTGTACACACATATATTGGCAACAAAACTTTGTATCTTAAAAGTAATCTGTGCCTTATATTTGTGACTAAAAAAGTAAGGATATCTTAAGAAAGAAGCCTCAAACTTTACCTGCTTGATGTCTACTTGTATACCCAATCCTGAATTGTACCCTACACCTTCAAAATAAATATAATTAAGTAACTAATTAAAAAAAGAAAGAAGCCATAGGGTTTTTTTTAATTGAGTTTTATAACTCCATTGATTTAGTTTGGGTTCATATTTAAGAAATTAAAATTGGAAATGAATATATAAAGTTTATTTTTACGTATTTATCTTCTAAAATTTACTCACAGCAAACTGATTATTTTAAGGGTAATTAACTTTCTCTCCAAATTAGTCGTCTTATGTAAACAAAAGGGAGGAGTGTGTTACTGTGCCTTTTATTAGTGAATATATTTCTAAAAAGTTGTGTGTAAATATTTTAAAATTATTCCCATTTTGAATGCCTCAAGGCTTTAAAGTAAGCTTCTAGACTACACAAACATATATAATTAGGTATCATGTAGATTTGTATAGACAGCTGATGGTGGTTTTTAACTGACCACGGCCATATTGGCTTATAAGAAATCCCCTAACTCTGCTTCTTAAAGTTCTTTCATGCCAGAGAACAAGGTCCTGTTACATGAGGATCTGTAACTAAATAATCAGCAATCAGACCTTTCTTCCTTTGCGATATCCAGAATATTTAACAACTGGCTGAGGCACCAATCAGCAAGACCAGTACTTTGGCCAGAAATACTTACCTGAAGGTCACACCAAGTCCTGTTGAATAGACCCTATCTGTGGGGAAAGCAATTCTATAAGTCTTACTGGTAACTGCGTTTTCAACCAACTCCTTCACTTTTTTAATGTCTCTTTTGGAAATAGCTCAAAGTCTTGGAACCTTTTAATTATCCGGTAATCATGTCTTTTTTATACCTGTCTGGATAGTCTACGGATGAGGCAACGTCAGTCAAAAGGGCACAGTAATTGAGTTCTCCCTCTGAACTTGCTGAGCTAAATGCAGGTTATAGCATTTAGCAAATAGCTTAGGCTATCTTGGGTTTGTCCACACAGTAACTTGTTGTGGGTGGTGACAGTCTCATTCCTTAGCTGATGGCATGGTCCTATAATCTTACTGTTTCTCCGCATTCCTTTCTGGTTCTGGCCTGGGGCATGGTGGATCAATAGAGGATTTTCAAAGATCAAAGCACATATCTGTTTTCCTGGGATCTGTTTGCAACCGCCTCACTAGAAGAAAAAGGCCCAGTGAGGGATCACTCTTGCCATGGCAGTTTTTTTTTTCATTGATATGTCCACAGCCACCTACCTTTAAATGACTCTGAATTTTCTGACGTTCTTCTTCTTTTTGGATCACAGGTCCACACATTCCGAGGCCCACACTGGTGTGAATACTGTGCCAATTTCATGTGGGGGCTCATCGCCCAAGGGGTCCGGTGCTCAGGTAGACGTAGAACTTTCTTTCTCCTTTTCCAATTATATATATGGGGCATCTCTTCAGAGCTGAGAAGTATGGCCAAATTCATTCAAAAGTCCAGCTTTCTGGAGGGCTCAAGAACTCTCTGTGTTTAATGGGGAGACTATGTTAAGTATTTGCAAGAATATTCCATGTTTATGCAAGGAAAAAAAAAAAACAAGTTTTCCTTACACACCTACCTTCTTCCCAAAATAGGCAGTAGTCCCTAAAAGAAAAAAAAATCTATTCCAATGGAATTATATGGCTAGAAAAGTCACACTTTTCCCTACCCCATCTTACAACAAAAGGCAGGACATAAAAAGAGTAATGTTACAGGTGAACATTTACCACATGCCAGGCACCAAGCTAATCTCTTTCCATTATCAGACCATTTATCCCCCATTAAATAAAAGAGGAAACAGAGGCGCGGAGATCATTGTTTCTTACCCATGGTCATGCAGTAAGCAGTAGAATATTAATTTGAAGGCAGTCAGATACTCATGCTCAGTATCTTTCTGCCATCAGTTTAGTGGTGAAACCACACGCATTGATTTGATAGCACATATTTTCAACGTAGTTTGAGACTACTAAATCTATTACATTTTTGCCTTTATTTATGCACATACCCACTGCTAACAGCACACATCTCTTCAAAAACCAAAACAGAAAGAGTTGCCAAATGAATATGCTACTGGGCTTGCTGACCAACCTGCCATGTTTTTTGGGCTGGAAGCAAGAACAGTAGTCTCTGATAGTGATCGGGTTCCAGCAACACCATGACTGATCTTCTCTTTGCTAGGGTATAATTTTAAAAGGTAATTGTCTATGAAGCACTTAGAATAAAATAAGTTAAGAACAACACTACATCAAGGTGATATTTCCTATGTTGCCTATTTTGGTTCACAGGATCCTGTGACCCTAAGTCCTCCTCTCGGCCTGGAAGGGGCTTTCATGGCCCCTGCTAAGTAGACATTGGAGTTGATACCCGAATGATTCAAATAGTTCTCATGAATGTTGGATAACTCTGGCTCCCCCAACCCAGGTCCATGAGTGGTAAACATAGGCTCAGGGGCAGCCTCTCTAGAAATGCTCAGATAACCTGGTTAACATAAAAGACTGACTTGCCATGAGTCCAAAGTTTCTCACAGCTCAGCTACTCAGCAAAGTGGGAGAATATCTGAATTACACACCGGTGGTTAATTTGGCCTGCCCAGATTATGTCTACCAAAAATATCCCTAATTATTAGTATTATCCCATTTCAGCAGGAAATTGGTCCAAAGTCAATATTGTGAGAACAAAACTCTGGGTTTCACATTAGCTGTGAACAGCAACTTTCTCTGGGATAAAGGGGACTTGGGATTTTTTCTGGGTTTTGTTTTGTTTTGTTTTGTGTTTTAATAAAACATATCTTAAGGTTATATTGTTAGTATTCTCCTAGTAGCTACTCTTTGGCCTCATAATTCCTCCAAGCAGCAGAAAGGCTAAAAACTGATAATTAAAGGTTAAGAGGAACGATTGTTGCCTCTCAGCTCTCCATATAGTATATATTTGAAGTATTTTTTAAATGCACGAGGCTTTATTTGTGATAAAATAGCAGTATCGAACTCTACATAAACACACTGTTGCTTTAGATCTTAAAATGAAAATGTATGATTCCTCTTACTACAGTGCCTAAATTCAGCGCAATTGAAAGTTGAATGGTGGCTGTGGGATGGGTCAATGGGGAGTTATAGTGTTTAGTTTTGGTAGATGAAAAAAGTTCTAGAGACAGATGGTGGTGATGTTGCATAACAACGTGAAGGTAATCAATGCCACTAAACTGCACACTTAAAAATAGTTAAGGTGGGAAATTTGATGTCATGTATATTTTACCATAATTTAAATAAAGTTTGTAAGATGTAGTAAAAATTACTAATGAAATAACTAAGAATAGCTGGGCAGCTATCCTTATATTATTATCCGTATATTTGCTATTTATTTTATTTGACTTGACATTATGTGATGTCATAATGTCATAATATACTTCAGACATTGTGCTGAGCACTTTATAACTATTAACTTATTCGATCCTTATGATTAACCCAAGGAGGTAAGGGCCATTATGATCTCCATTTTTATAAAAGAGAATCCAAACAAGAAAACCAGCCAGTTACACGTAGTGTAGTTAGCCAAAACTTATCTTCACTAAACAGATATGTCAAAATATTTTTGAAGTTCACTTAAGCTTTGCTGAATTTCTCATGCTATTAAAGCTAAGATTAATTCAAGCTGATTTTTTTTCCTTTGGGAGGAGGGTAGACAAAGAGAACTCAGCTGGTAAAAATTACATGAAATTCACTAAGAAATTACCACCGATGATTTTACAGAAATTTAGATCCTCTCAAATTCTTGGTGTGGATATGTGCTTTTTATAGAGCAACTGACTACAATATTCATTATCATGTGTGCATGTGTATACAGAATATATAATGCATACACAGTATATATAATATATATAACATTATATATATAATGTTCTACTTTATACCAATAAAAACAATATTAGAAGAGACTTTGAGTAGATTACACATCAGTGTTGAACAACTTCTGCATTAAATTTATTTATTTTCTAGAACGTAGGCTGTGCTTTTCATTGTCAGAGAAATTCTGTCAGTGGATACCAACAGCTAACACGGCTTTTCATGTGCTCATTGAACTTAAAAGCACCTTTTCAGTTTCGGATCTTGATATGAGCTCTACAAATTATTACTCTAACCATCACATTACTTGGCATTGTTATAAATTATAAACTCTCAGGTACTCCCACTGATGCACTGTTAGACATCATTTCCACTCACAGGTGTCAAAGTAAGGCAAGTATAAAGGAAGATGGCCTACACTGCTCAACGAGGAGGAAGGGATTGGAAGTTATCAGGCAACCCTCTGGGAAAGGGGAGGGAATGCCAATGGTCATAGGCTCCTCGGACCAGAGAAGAGATCAGAGATTCCCACAGAAAAAGTAACTATGCCTTCCACAAAAGGAGCACCAAGGACTTAAAGGAAACAACGTAGCAAAAGTCCTAGGTGCTCTTTAAGAGCCATGACTATCTAGGAATCTAAACCCAAAAGCCCATTTGTGGACCCAAAGCCTAAAAGAAAAACATGTATAAACAACCCTTCCAGCTACCTAAACTATCTCAGTAAGATGTCCTAGTCTTAAGGTCCAGCAACAGAGAAGGCTTAAAGAGAAAAACAGAATTATAAAAGGTTTTGTGACCCAGCAGGGTGGTTCATCCCTGTAATCCCAGCACTTTGGAAGGCCGAGGTGGGTGGATTGCTTGAGCCCAGAGGTTTGAGACCAGCCTAGGCAACATAGCAAAACTTTGTCTCTACAAAAAAATCCAAAAATTAGCTGACATGGTGTTGTGCACCTTAGTCCCAGCTACTTGAGAGGTTGAAACAGAAGGATCACCTGAGCCCAGGAGGTCTAGGCTGGCAGAGCCGTGATAATCACGATCATGCCACTGTACCCCAGCCTGGGTGGCAGAGTAAGACCCCAACTCAAAACAAGACAAAAAAAGATAAATCTTATACTCATCTTGTAGAGAGTGTCACCTCTAAATGGGATAGATGTTCCAGAGAAATCTATCAAACCCTTGGATGGTGTTATTTTTATTTTTAGCTGCATATAATTCATGTTGGGCTTTGACAAAAGGGCCGAGTAAGGCTAATGTGGCTTCTTTGTTTACAGACTGTGGATTGAATGTACATAAACAGTGTTCCAAGCATGTTCCCAATGACTGCCAGCCTGATCTCAAGCGGATCAAGAAGGTGTACTGCTGTGACCTCACAACACTCGTGAAGGCTCACAACACTCAGAGACCCATGGTGGTAGACATATGCATTCGGGAAATTGAAGCAAGAGGTTTGGAAAACACTTCCTATTATAATATTACCGTGATTCTGTTTTTACTGTTGTCAAGGAAACTGAAGTGCTCCATTATTCTTGTTGGGAAAATCACCTGCATACACACACACAGATAAATAAACTAAATCCAACCAGCTAAATCAGTTTTCATTTCCTATATAAGCCAGACATGTGTGTTTCAACGAATGTTTACTTGGCATTTACAATGCACTAGACATTGAGGTCATAAAAAATCACAGTACTCGCCTTCAAGAAATTCATACTATAGTGTGGAGAATAAGAGGAACAAATAAACAAATGTTGTGGGTAACCATTTTCAAAGCACCAAGAAGCCACAAAGGAAGAGATTTTAAATTGACCTAAGGACAGTTGAGAAAGGGTTATGGCAGAGTTGAGATTTGAATTGGATCTTTTTTTTAAAAGTACTTCTATTCAATAATAAAGAAATTATGGATTAACACATACATCTCCTGTCATATAAAAATGTGCTCCTAGGACGGGCATGGTGGCTCATGCCTATAATCCCAGCACTTTGGGAGGCTGAGGTGGGAGGATTGCTTGAGCCCAGGAGTTCGAGACTAGCCTGGGCAGCATAGCAAGACCTCGTCTCTAAAAATAAAAAATAAAAAACAAAATTAAAATGTGCTCCTAGTATTATTTTATTTCAAATAGGAGAGTTACAAGATTTAAAAGATCTATGCAGCAAAAAATAAAAGAAGCAAGAAAGATAGTAACATTTCCAAAAAATATTCTTTATATTATACTTCAGTCGTCTTTCCTTTATTTGTGTTTTTTGAGGGCCACTATTCAGTATCTAAATTTTCAGTGACATGGTAGACTAGGTCTTCCTAGAGAGAACTTGGATTGGTGGATGTCACTTAACTATTTTTGCTATGTATTATTTATTTATTTATTTGAGTTGGAATCTCACTCAGTCGCCCAGACTGGTGTGCAGTGGCCACTCCCAGCCACCGCAGCCTTGCCTGCTGGGCTCCGGTGATCCTTCCGCCTCAGCCTTCCGAGTACCCGGAATTACAGGCATGCGCTACCACGCCCGGCTGATTTTTAGATTTATTGTAGAGATGAGGTCTCGCTGCCCAGGCGGGTCTCAAACCCGCGGTCTCAGGCAATCCACTCACTTCAGCCTCCCAAAGTTGCTATGTATTATATTCAGCTATATAAGATATCCATGACTGTGTCCAAATGACCTTGATCGATTTTATAGGTGTAAATTTATTGGCCAACTAGCCTATTTTTTCCAAAGCAAAACAAAAGGGCATGTTATAACTTATTATCCCAAGTCTTTTAGAGATAGGAAATTATTCCCTTTCCTATGCAGGGTGTAAAACATAGTTATTCTGTTCCCTGAGGATTTGCTAATTTAATCTCATTGTAAGAAATGCCTCCTCTCTTTTCATGGGTGTGACTGTCAGAGCTTCAGAGATGCTGGGGGATCTAATGAAGGTATTGATCCAATGACTCAAGTAGGTAAGAGGAAAGGAGGGGTTTCCTGACTGGATGAGTGACTGGGTCACGCTGTTCAGAGGGCTCCACAATTTGGGGTCATATCATCAGCCTCTCCAGAGTCTGCTATCAGGGCCAAGGACATAGTTGTTTTTTTCCAAAGAAGCTAGGATCCTCCCATGGTGATCTTCATCAGAGATGACTGATGATTCTAACACTTAAGAATGGGAGCGCAGCACTATGCATGCCTAGTACAAGAGCTAGTATAGCACAGAGTAGGAATTTATGCCAGGGAAGTCACAGCACGGGGATTAAAGCCCAGGCATTAGGAGCCTGAGCATGTAAGCAGAATCTGAGAAAGGGCTGGAAGAAATTCATATGATGCTCACATCCCTAGCTACATGGCCACCACTGCCAACATCTTACCCTGTCTTCCATCCATTGAAAATTCCTCGCTGTTCTCTAAGTGCTCTTTTATGCCCAGTTGTGACTGCATGATGTGGTAGAGTAAAAAGCTCATGGACTTGAAGTGAAATTCCCAGCCCCATCTCTTACTGTCTGTCATATGACCTTGGGCAAGTTACCTATTGCATATGAATGTTTCCTCATTCATAATAGGATGGAATCAATTGTCTTCATAAGGTGGTTGTGAGGATTAAAATGAGTTGATACATATTAATGGACTTGGTACAGTGTCCAATTTACAGACTCAACTTGTGTTATTTCTTCTTACCTTTTCTTAGAATGACCAACTCCCATAATTCCACCTCCACATCTGTCTGCCTATGTTACTTAGCTTATATGTCTCAATGCTGTCACAGACACCCTGAATAATAGTGTCTTCAACAAAATAGAAATCTAGCCCTGGAGAAGTCCAAGGCTAGTCAAGCTGTTCCCCAGTGGCAGGAACTCAGCAACTTTGTTGCCTGTGGTGTTTGAGCACTGCTGGGCCTGCATGATCCCAGTTGTCTTCCACCACCTTATCTGCATTCCACCTAAAAGGGAGGGGAAAGGGGCAAGGGCTTTCCCTTCCTTGACCACAACCCAGAAGCTGTACATAGAGCTTCTGCTCTCCTCTTACTGGCCAAAGTTTAATGGCCGCTACAATGGATATTGTTCTAAAAAACAAAGGTTCCATTACAACAGGGGAATAGAACAAATACTGGAAGGCTAGCTGACAGCCTCTGCTACTCTGGCAAACTCCAACTCATCCTTCATGACTTCCTTCAAAGATGAGCTTCTCAAAAAATCATCTCAATGTAATCCAGGATGATGCTTTGCTGAATGAAGCTGGAGTCAGGAAAATCTCAATATACTCTAACTCAAAAACAATTTAGTAGAGTATAAAGCACTGATTTCCTATGTTCCTTGAAAACCTGGATTTCTTGGAAAGTGACTCAGTGAATCTTATGGACTGAGTGCTTGTGTCCCCCCAAATTCATATGTTGAAACCAGTGGACATTTAGGAGGTCACTTCTTTTGTTCCTTATTTAAGCCTAATGTGGCTGTGTTTGGAGATGAGGCCTCTAAAGACAGAATTAAGTTTAAATGAGGCGTTAAAGGTGGAGTCATAACCCAATATGACTAATGTTTTCTTGAGAAGAGACTCAAGGGAGCAAGCTCTCTCTCTCTCCACGCACATACACAAAGGAAAAGCCATGTGAGAACATGTGAGAGAAGGTGGCTATCTGCAGTCCAGAAAGAGGGCCTCACCAGAAGCCAAATCAGTCAGAACCTTGATTCACCTATCACCAGGCAGGGTTGCTTGTCCACTGCCATGTGCTCCCATCAGCCACCATGTTCTGGCTTCTGTTGCAGTACATATTCCAGCTGTATGGAGATGTGCTCACACACACCAGTATCTTAGAACAGAACGACACATAGGTTTCATCTTGTGTGCCAACTCCAGTTCTCAGTGGTAACCTTGACGACTGGTACTGAGACGAATTCTGAGACTGAGTAGGAAAAAGAACGGAGATCAACTAAGAGTATCTGTCATGGTCACAGGAGAGAGGAAGGGCAGTATTTATGTACAAAGGGGGACCCAAAAAACCCCGGAAGTTATTTATAAGCAATTGTGTATTTATTCTTCATGTTTAAATATGTTTAAACTTCGATCACCTTCAAAATACTCTCCATTTGATGCAATATACCTATAAAGACACTTTTCCGCCACTCAAAACAATTAAAATTTTCTGCAGTTTTTTTAATTGAAAAAAGATTTTTTTGAGTTGGAGTCTCACTGTCACCCAGGTTGGAGTGCAGTGGCATGCTCACAGCCACTACAACCTCAACCTTCTGGGCTCAGGCAATCCTTCCACCTCAGCCTTCCAGATAGCTGGAACTACAGGTGTGTACTACCACGCCTAAATAATTTTTTGATTTATTGTAGAGATGAGGTCTCACCAAGTTGCCCAGGCTGGTCTCAAACCTCTGGGCTCAGGCAATCCTCTTGTCTTTACCTCCCAAAGTAGTGGAATTGCAGGCATGAGCCACTGCAACCAGCCTCAAAAGTTTTTGAACTCATCAATTTTGAAGGCTTTTAGTGCTTCTGCAGTTTTTTGTTTCATCTCTTTCACATCAGCAAAATGTTTCCCTTTGAGGACTTTTTTCATCAGGGAAACAAATAAAAGTTACTCAGGGCAAGATTGGGCGAATAGAGAGGGTGGGGCATGGTAGTCATCTGTTTTCGGTCAAAAACTGCTGGATACTCAGTGGAGTGTTGGCAGGTGTGCTTGTAAATCACCCATCATGAAATGGGAAAATACATGGAAAGAATCTAAAAAAAAAAAAAATTCACTGACACTGAGTGCAGCCTCTTGCAACATTAGCTGGTACACTGATGCTGATGGGTTCCTGGAGCACTTACCTTGCAAAGGAAGCCTGTAGCTGGGCTCGGTGGCTCAGCCTGTAATCCCGCACCTTGGGAGGCTGAGGTGAATGGATTGCCTGGGCCCACACATTCAAGACCCACCTGGGCAACTTGGCGAGACCTCATATCTACAATAAATCAAAAAAATTAGCCGGGTGTGGTAGTGCACGCCTGTAGCTCCAGCTACTTGGAAGACTGAGGCGGAAGGATCGCCAGAGCCCAGCAGGTCGAGGCTGTGGTGGCTGGGAGTGGCCACTGCACTCCAGTCTGGGTGACAGAGTGAGACTCCAACTCAAAAAAAAAAAAAAAAAGGAAGCCTGTACTATCAGGTACCCACCCTCCCACCCTCCAAAGATAATTCAGGGTAATTCTGGGTTTTGGGGTTCCCTCCTCTTATTTGTCATCTCTGATGCAGACCTAATAAAGACCCTTATATATGGTCGATCGTACATACTTGGTAAATGTTTACCAAATGAGAAAACAGGAACATATGTTAATTATCAAGAGTTTGTCAGAGTATACCGTAGCAGCAGCAGAAGTTATCTGTTTGATTATTTTTGCTGTTGCTGTCGTTTTCATAGCAGCTAGTTTGTGACATACAAATTGTAAAATCTGGTCCTTCATCCCTTCTGATACTTTTGGAAACTGGGTAGGTTTTAGGGCATGTCTTAACAAATCAGAAGACTCTGGGAAAGAAACTAAGTCTTTTTTTAAAAAATATGCAGTGATCAAATTTCTAGAAGCAATAAATAGAATTTTATTTTTTTGCCTCTGCTTGTATAACCTGTTATCTGAAAGTATAGCAATTAAATCATATAATTAAACAGTTAACATATGTCTTATGAGTAAGCATAAAAAGTTGTACAATTTTGATTTTTCCAATAAAATCGAAATAGCATGTATTAGACACCTATATACACACATGTGTGTACCTAGCACAGTGCTACATACAATACAGCAAATGGGTTACATAATGCCAGGGAGAAAGCCAGATTGCTTCCACAGTTGTGAAGTGCGTGTCTAGCAGTCTGACACACAAAGGAAGTAGGGGACTGGCCTGATGAGAATCTTAAATATCAGTTCACTTTGCAAAGTCAGGCAGGAAGAAGACCAGATTTCCACTGAGGTCTTTACTACCACACAAGTAAATGAGAACAGATTTGCTTGGAAACTGAGATAGGCACATCTAAGTTCTGACACAATAGTGTGTGATATATAAGATCACCAACTAGATTTGCTCATTTCCTGATAGCATGTAGTATAGATATGAAACTAGAGTCTTTTTTTAGATGTTTCAAGAAGCTAAAGTCAGTCAGTCTCTGTGTGTCTCTGTCTCTCTCACAGGATTAAAGTCAGAAGGCCTTTACAGAGTCTCCGGGTTCACTGAACACATTGAAGATGTCAAAATGGCATTTGACAGAGGTAAGCTTGCACAATGCCATGTGACACCCTTAGCACCCCTTCTTTTTGAACCAGATTTTGTTCATCATGGAAGTGTGTTTCAAAACTACAGAGAGGTGTTCTTCAGGAAAGGGAGAAAGGGTGGCTTAAAAATCTCATCATTCTGACTTTCTGGGAGAAGTGTTTCCTTAGAAGCCATGGACAAGTGACCACATGAGGAAGTGAATGGGCAGCCAGTGCACAGGGTATCAGAGTGCCTTCTGCATCCCTGTCTCAGGATCCCGTTGACTCTTCTCCATCTCTGAAAGCTTCAAAGAAGGAACAGAGAGATGCAAGGCTTTCCTAGTGCAGAAGCAGGGGAAGCCAGTGGAAGTTTAGGAGGTCACTTCTCTTGTTTTTTAAAATTATAGCAAACGTTCTCTAGGACATACTGTCTCTTAGGTCAGATATGATAGCCAGCCTGGGGATCCTGTTAAAAATACAAATCACCAGGTCCCACCCTGAGGACTCTTTCAAAAACTGAGTAAGGCTTAGCGTCTGTATTTCTAATAAACAATCCCAGTAGTTCTGTGGTGGGGTGCATGTTTAGTTCCTCCTCCCTATTGTAGTGTATACTCCAGCAGTCCTGAAACACACTGTACTTTTTGTCATGAAGAAGCACCTTGGCTCACATTGTTCTGTCCATCTAGAATGGTTCACATCTGCCTGGTGGACACCTATAATCAGAGTCAACTCAAGCTTTTCTTTCTTTCTTTTTTTTTTTTTAGAAAACAGGATTTATTGAGAGGGCAGAAAAACTCCCACAGTGGGAGGGGACCCGAAAGGGTTGCCCCCCCCCTTTTTTTTTTTAAGTCTGGGTCTCACTCTGTCACACAGGCTGGAGTACAGTGGCACAATCATGGTTCACCACAGCCTCAACATCCTGGACTCAGGTGATCCTTCCACCTCAAACTCCCCAGTGACTGAGACTGCAGGCACACGCCACCATGCCTGGCTATTTTTTAATTTTTGTTTTTCTAGAAGCAAAGTGGCACTATGTTGTCTAGCTGGTCTCAAACTCCTGGTCTCAAGCAATCCTCCGGCCTTGGCCTCCCACAGTGCTGAGATTAGAGGTGTGAGTCACTGTACTTGACCCTTTTTTCTGAACCTTCCCTGACTGTCCCTGCTGACCTAAACCCTCCAATTCCTTTTCTCACATTCTGCCCCCATACTCGTCACACCCCTTCAGCAGAGCAATCTTCCCATTTCCTTGTAAGTATTGAGTAGTGCATGACTGCCAGTCTAGCTAGAACTATTGAAAGAGAGTATCTCTTTTCCTCTTCCTTGATTTACCAGGGTTTAATAGTACTGAGCACATGGTAGATTCTCAGTCAATGTCTGTTAAATATGTAAATAATGAGATCAATATGGCATATCTGCTATGTTTTTACTGTTTTCTGTACATCGGCAGGCTTTTTATCTTTAGAACCAAATTTCTTGAGGCATTTCATCTTTTAATTCTCTAAATAAAAGATGTTAATAGTCCCTATGTAATTGAAACATTTTTTAATGCAAAAACCTCATTGTCTGTGACAAAGTAGACTAGTATTTACTAGTGGTAAACAAAAAGTCTTGAGGCCAGGCACAGTGGCTCACACCTGTAATTCTGACACTTTGGGAGCCCAAGGCTATGGGATTGTTTGAGCCCAGGAGTTTGAGACCAACCTGGGCAATATAGCAAAATCTCATCTCTACAAAAAATAGAAAAATTAGCCAGGCATGATGGCACATGCCTGTAATCCCAGCTACTTGGGAGGCTGAGACAGAAGGATTGCACGAGCCCAGAAGGTCAATCAAAGCTGCAGTGAGCTGTGATGGTACCACTGCACCCCAGCCTGGGTGACAGAGTGAGACCCCAACCCCCCAAAAAAAGTCTTGAGAACTACTGTTAGAAATTATAAGAAATGTAACACTACCTATACATGAGGCAAGAGGAAAGTTTCTTGATTGAAGTTCTAAGGGGCGGGGGAAGAAGGGTCAAATAAAGAAACAGAAAACAAAAACAAAACTTCAGTGAGCCTGAAAGAAACAATAAAAACTGAAGATATTCAACAATCATTTTGTGACGTGAGCTCCAAATCCTAGTCCAAAAAGTACTGATAGAGATGTATTAGAGCTTCTTGATACCTTTTTATTTTAAATTAGAACATAATTTTACTATGAATCTTTGTATTTATAATATGAATTACTATGCTAATTTTTTTTTTTTTTTTTGAGTTGGAGTCTCACTCTGTCACCAAAGCTGGCGTGCAATGGCATGCTCATAGCTACCGCAGCCTCAACCTGCTGAGCTCAGGTGACCCTTCTGCCTCAGCCTTTCAAGTAACTGGAACTATAGTCACACGCCACCATGCCTGGCTAATTTTTTGATTTGTTGTAGAGATGAGGTCTTGCCATGTTGCCCAAGTTGGTCTCAAATTCCTGGACTCAGGCAATCCTCTTGCCTCGGCTTCGAGAGTGCTGGGATTACAGGCATGAGCCATCATGCCCAGCCATGCTAAATTTATATTTAGCAAATTTCCAGGGGCCAGGACCCAAAGAACGATTTCAAGTCTATTACTCTTTTGCCTGCACTTACCCTTAGCCCCTGCCTCACTCTCACCAAACTCCTTTTTGTTACCTCTTACACCTCAGTGTTATTAGAAACCAAAGGAGTTAGCTGAGACTTATAGGGAGCATTCATTGTTGGACTTTTTTTTCTTGCTGTACATGCCTTATCTTGGTGGAAGAGAATCCTAATTAGGACCTCGATCATTGATTGTTTTTCAGATGGTGAGAAGGCAGATATATCTGCCAACATCTATCCAGACATAAACATCATCACTGGAGCCCTTAAACTGTATTTCAGAGACTTGCCCATCCCTGTCATCACATACGATACCTATTCCAAATTTATAGAAGCAGCAAGTAAGTATTTAGAATTAATTTTTTTATTTGTACCACATTTTTAAGTTAAATGCTTTTGACCTTAAGAAAATTAAAACTCAGAACTGTTTAAATTATTGCATGTGCACTTCTTCTGCCAAGTGAAGACACCATGGTACAGTTAATAGAAAAGCAGGCATAGTTCATCAGATGAGGTGAACCAGTACTAAGACAACACTCTGGGCTGACACAGGGTGTCAAACAGTTCTGTCCCCATCGTTCTGGAATGCTGGGAACCAGCACAGTCCAGCCTATTCTGTTATCTATTGAAAACATTAATATTTCTGTAGCAACAAAAATCAGATATTCTTCAGTGAGGACTGTCTAGATTAACTACCTTTATCCATTAGGCAGAATCTCGTTGTTAATCGATTAAAATCACACCCAAGTTTTGCCTATCGATGCTGTTCAAAATTAATAGAAGGCCAAGAATATACGTTGTCAGGCACTAGTACTATACCAGGACCTCTCACCAGTGTCTTCTAGTTTAATCTTCTCAACTGTCCCATGAGGCAAATATTTCAATCCCATTTTACAGAGGAGAAAAGCAAGGCTTAGAGAACTGAGCTCACGGGTCCAGGAATGGGACGTCAGCATTCACCTTCCATCTGCCCACAGTTGCTCACTCAGTGTTTGGCACTTGGACCCACTGCTGTCAGGAGAGAGGAACAGAGTGAAAGGGGACAGGTGTGGGGGGAAAAGGATGCACTTTGCCCAGGAACAGGCAATCATTAGAAAGGAGAGATTAGATGCTGAGCTCCATAACAGAGAAGGCACACCCACTTTGAGGAAGTTTTTTTTGTTGTTGTTGCTGTTTTAATGCTTAAAGGTCGAAAAGCTTAGGTGTGTGCTGGCAAATAGAGTAATGAGATGCCTGGTGGGGATGCCTGGTGGGCAGGGATTATATACTTTTCAGATGAGCTGTGGCCCTGCTTCCTGGTAAGACCAATCCTTTCCAAGTCTTAGTGGTCCTAGGTAGAAAAGACTCTAGCCACTGGGAACACTCTACCCTAGAAGGAATGGTAGGAGGGCTTTCTTTGAGTACAGTCAGTCCCCTACATATGAACAAATTCTGTTCCAAGAGCATGTTTGTAAGCCCAATTTGTTCATAAGTCCAACCAAGTTAGCCCAGGTACCCAACTAACACAATTGGCTGTATAATACTGTACTGTAATAGGTTTATAATACTTTATATACAAATAATACATTAAAAAATACAACATTTTCACCTTACAGTATAGTACTTTACACTCACATGACAATGTATGCCAGACACATGAAATAGCTTACATGATTAGACATGCAAACGCACATTCGCATCTCTGAAAGTTTGCAACTTGAAGGTTCGTATGTAGAGGACTTACTGTAGCTGCCAATACTTATCAGAGACCCAAAAACCAGAAGCATGCATCTTCCTCTCATTGTTAATGTGCCCAGTCTTCACTTTCTAACCAGGGCTGTGCACCAGGGTTAGCCATGCCCACTCTTTGGTGAGATGTGCCAAGAGTACAGGTTGAACTAGCTGGCTCATTGTCAGTGCCCTTGCCTTGAGAAATACATTGGTTATGGAGGACTGCCAGGGAAAAACTTACTGGTCAACTTCAAGGGAACACTACCATAAGTGGTACAGTTTAAATCAAAGCTTGTGATTGTGAGATTTCTAGCAAGTCCAGCTCAGAAGAAGGGCAAATCACAGTCTGTACACGTTTCTCCAGACTGTAAGCATTCTACTAGCCTGCAGATTCCTGGAGGGCAACGATGGTGTCCAGCCTCCAGCCACCCACATCGCGGACATTGAATGTACATGTGGTACCCAGCCACTAACTCTTTCTGGAGTGAGGCAGGACACGAAAAATTGGTTAAGTGAAATAGTGCCTGAAATTGCATGAATGTATTAGAAAGTCCCCCTCCCCACCATTTTGTGGCTGAAACAAACAAAATAAACTTTTTGCTACTTCTTTGAAAATGTAAACGTCACAACTCTGCACTAATATCCGTTATGTGTAAACTTCACAGAAATCTCCAATGCAGATGAGAGGCTGGAAGCAGTCCATGAAGTGCTGATGCTGCTGCCTCCTGCCCACTATGAGACCCTCCGGTACCTAATGATCCACCTCAAAAAGTAAGCAAGCAGGCACTCCCTCCAGGAAGCTGGATCTGCCCTGGGGCAGCAATGCCCTAGGAAAAGGATGCAGCTTCCTCCCCAGTCCTCTGAGTAGACAGCCCCTCTGGTCCCAGTCTTAACTGCTCAAACTTCCTTCTTTGCCAGGACCCACTCCACGCGCTTTGTATGTGTCCACCTTAGGAGACGGGCACCGTGAGGGACGTCATTGGGCACATGTTACACCTAAGATTCTGAAGCTTTAGGGAACTTAAATAGCTACGCCGAAGAGATGAACCAGAGCTAAAACCCATGTAGGCTGATGCAGAGCGCACACTCTGTCTTAACCATTTGTCTACACTGCCTCCGTATCTGCATCTTCTTCCAACACAAGCCCTTGTACTCTGTGTTCTGTTCTTCCTGTTGCTTGCCCCATCTCGGACTCCTGAGCCTGCCTATCTTCTGGGAAAGCACATTTCCAGCCTGATCTCTTATTTTTCTGGATATTTGAGTTCTCTGTCACTGAGTGACAATTTGACCCAAAACTAGTGACTTAAAACAATAAACACTTATTATCTAGTAGTTTCTGTGGGTCAGGAATCTGGATTTGGCTCAGCTGGGTGTCTCAGGCTCAAGGTCACAGTCACACTGGCAGCCAGGCTGTGATCTTATCTGAAG
The DNA here is from genome assembly GCF_000164805.1 of Carlito syrichta. Taxonomy (NCBI): domain Eukaryota; kingdom Metazoa; phylum Chordata; class Mammalia; order Primates; family Tarsiidae; genus Carlito; species Carlito syrichta. The sequence goes on along the minus strand of NW_007255813.1, from coordinate 655,774 downwards.
GCGCGATAGAGGAGCATCCATTAACAAGCTCATCCACATGGTTGTTGGCAGGATTTGGGTCCTTAAAGGCTATTGGACTGAAGGCCTTACTTCTTTCCCAGCTGTTCACTGGAGGCTGCCCTCCGTTCCTTGCTGTGTGGGTGGCTTCATTGACATCTTACAAAATGGCAGCTGGTTTCCTTCAGATCAAGCCAAAGCACCCACAATGAAATACAGTCATTTTGTAACCTAGTTTCAGTAGTGCCATTCCCTTGCCTTTGCCATATTTTATTTATTAGAAGCAAGTCGGGAAACTATGGGGGGGAGGGGGATGGGATTAACAGTAGCAAATATCTGTCGGGGGATGGGAAAACACCTCTTCTCAACAGGGTGCCTGAATGAAACGTAATTGTACACCTAACCCTTAACTGTACCCCACAAAACCATAATAAAAAATACTGATTAATGAAAAAAAAAAAACCAAACGAATTATTACTAATCACATAAATATGCAAATTAAAAAACCACACTGCAATATTAAAAAAAAAAAGAAGCAAGTCACTAGGCTCAGCCCATACTCTAGAGAAAGGGACTCCACAAAGGTATGAGTTCCAGGAGGCAGGGATCATAGGGAGCCATCTCAGAGGGTTCCTGCCACACATGGGGCCATCTCTGTCAACGTGTATGAGACAGAAGTAGACACATTTAGACGTTTATGGGACACTAGAGTCTCTGGTTCCAAACTCTTCTCCCTAAACCTTGTATTTCTTTCCTTTACTGTTCATGTGTATTGAGGTCAATGAGTTGGTGTTATAATGTTGGAGGCATCAAGGTACATCTGTGTGCCTCCCTCTGTGTTTTTGAAAGATACATAGCAGCAGTGCATTCTTAGATTAAGTGAGTCAACAATTATCTGCATTGACCAATGTACAGATCTACTTACTAAATGGAAAGAAGCAAGTTGATAATACAGTATAAACACTAGGTATTGGGAGTTTTATTTTCCTGTCTTGTAAGACATACAAATATTGTTGCTCAGATTCAGGGCAGTCAAAGATGGCAACATTTAGCTAGGAATAGTCACACTTTGATTAATGTATTAAATTTATGAATACAAGTAACTTTTATGTAAGTAATAAACTATGAGTGTCACACCTGGCTTTTAATTAGCTATAAAATATTTCTTACATTGTGATCAGTATCTAATTGTTACAGTCTGGAAAGACAAAGCACAACTATCAGGAAAAATGCTGACATCTCTCAGCAGAATCTTATGTGCCATTAATTTTGTGTTTTTATGGGAGTTGCTGGCCATCTTGTTTGGTCAGGGGTAGTGCCTGACTTGATAGGGAGACATGAGCATTTTCATAGCAAAGGATGTCCTCTTTCCTATTTTCTTCTTAGCTTTATAGCATGAAAATGATGGAAACTGAGTTATCTTCCTAAAATAATGGTAAATAGCTAACTCTAATTAACTCTAAGTGAATAGACACAAAGGGATGGCCTTCTATGCAAAACCTAAACACATCTTAATTGTATTTTGCTTTTTGGGGAAGAACCCATTCCCTTTTAAATTTATTATGAACATTCTAAGACCTAAATTTGTGAAAACAAAAATATGGGAAATTGTCATTTTATTCTACTAGTAAGGTATTAAGCCAACTTTTGGGCTTCAATTTCACTCTTAAAGGCTCTGTAGTTCTTATCTGGATGTTGAAATTATGATTTTTAATTCCAATAATAATTACTGCCCCAGACCTCATCCTGTGGGAACTAGAAATAATATCCAGTCATCCTTCCCCCAGTCTGGCCGCATCCCAGCCATTCCTCTATCCTGTGATAATGGCCTAGCTCTTCCTAAATTCATGACAGCCCATTCTACAAGTTACCTTTCTCCTTTGGCACTGGTCCTGCCAGCAAACAAGGAACCTGCCTTCAGCTACCCACTTTCCAGCATACAGACCAGCAGGTTGTGACAAGAGGAAAGAGACTTCCATCTAAGGCCCAAGTGTGCACCATGGGCCAGCTAGTGATCTGCTATCTGCTGCCCATTCAAACCAATATTCCTTAAATTATAGCTCCACATGGATTTCATAAGGAAAACTGAATTGTGCCCATATTGGATTCACAGAAGTAATTCACATCTACTGGCTGAAGGCAATGTCAACAATTTGCAAAGGAAAACAAATCAGAAAATTTCCTTTTTAAAAAATACCTTTCTGCCATCCTCATTGTCAGTTTTGTTTCTTTCTTTCTTTTTTTTTTAATTTGGGGTACAATTCAGGGTTAGGTATACAAATGTTCATTATGCAGGTACCCTTGTTGATGAGGTGTGCACCACCCTCCCTTGGCAGTTTCCCACAACTGCCAATCCCACCTCCCCTCCCCTTGCAGTAACCCAATACTGCCAATCCCTTTCTTATAGTATTATGATCATTGTTCAAGGTCCGCTTATGAGTGACAACATGTGGTAGTCTGTTCTTTGCTTCTATGATAGATCACTGAGTATGATAGACTCAGTTTCCCGAACCAGAAATGTTCTTGGGACGTCTATGCATAATCAATGTATACATTCATCTGCAAGTCTACATGATGTCTCTGTGTCTACATGTGTGTTTTGCAGGGTTACTATGAATGAAAAGGACAATTTCATGAATGCGGAAAACCTGGGGATCGTGTTTGGGCCTACCCTGATGAGGCCCCCAGAGGACAGCACCCTCACCACCCTTCATGACATGCGGTACCAAAAGCTGATCGTGCAGATTTTAATAGAAAACGAAGATGTTTTGTTTTAATCCATCAGACAAATGAGCTGAATGGCCTCAGCCTCATCTAAGTTGATAAAGCTAGAGAAATAAAAACATGTCTTACACTTGATTTGTTTTTCAAACAAATGACAGAATTTCCTGGACCGCAGTGGATTGCCGAGTCGGGTACTGTGTCTTATAGACACACACCTCGTCTGCATGAGAACAAGGGGGAGGGGGAGAAAAGCCCCTCACCTTGGGTCTTTTGCTGTGCCTCGTATGTATGTCTGTTTTGCTGGAAGAGTGATTAATAAATCTTTCTTTAACTTATTAAAAAAATGTAGACCTTTAAACTTCAGTCTTATCAGTAATAAAAGGGAACTTAATTCACAAAGGTACTTGATATAGTTATACATTTTCCACTTACAAAAAAAAGACAATTCTATCTGTTAAATGTTAAATGAAACTTATATTGTAAAATGTATTTTTATTTTAGCTGCAAGAATGTTATTTTAGCAAATAGAACTCAATGCAGTGCATTGATTATTACCCTGTGTACCTTGTCCTGCGTTCTTGCTGTGATGCCCTGGAAAAGTTGACCACGTATGCAGTATTATCTTAACATACCTCTATCCGAATCAGTGCTTTTCCATGAAATTTCACCTGCCACGTGTTCCTGCTTTTTATCATTTTTGCTCTTAAGCACTGGCATTCTACTATTGGGTGGCATATGTTTATAGCAACCGTATAGTGATCTGAAACGTTCACAAATTTTATGTCTATAAACATTTTGTAAATTCTTGGTCTGCTTTAGAATTGGTCATAGTCTTTTCATATCATGAGTGTATATCCCAGAACATGCAGAGAACATGTGGTCATTTATATCAAATGATTTGAGGACACTGGCTGTATCTGGGCTGTGTAAAAAGTTAGCACTTTTCCTTTTTTTTTTTTTTTCTTTTCAGCCAAGACCTCTGAATTCTGTTAATAGCCAGTTGTATTTTTGCCACATTTCTGTATTGATGATAAGCAAATCTGCAGAATAATTGTTGATTTTTTTCATTTTTGTTTTATAAACAAATCTTTTTAAAAAGTGAGAATCAATAAGATTGATTTTTACCAAATAGTTGTTCTTCCTTTATAAAAAGTAGCTCTGGATGGATAATAATTTGATTTTATTACTATTGTTTCAACCCCATTGGTTATATTTATGTTAGCATGAGCCTTTCACACCAAGATTTCTATCTTTTGTAATATATTTAAAACATCAAAAACTGTAAATCCACATTTTTTAAAAAATCCAACTATAATGTCTTTTCCTCTGATTGTCATGTAACTACTCACTAGTCTTGTTTTGGAGTGAGCAGAAGAGAATGGCTGTGTGTTAAGTGGAGTTGGATGGAGGAGCACAGTGCAGTTGTTGTCCTGAACCGTCCCAAGGGCTATGTGGATGGACTTCATTGGCACATGCAGGTCAAAAATGACTTGGCCTGGCCCCTGCTGTTATCCTTCCTCCCACTGTACAGATTTGGTTGTTGTAGCTTATGTACTTCTTGATACTGTCAAAAAATTACCTGGAAATGGTTTTATTTTGTGAAGTGAACAATACTTTGTAATTTATGATTGTGTAAATGGAAGGAAAAGCATCACATGTATTAAATTCTTCTGTCTATCTTTCTGGAGTGTGTGCAAGAAAGTGGTGTTGGAAGGAGGGGTGGGAGAAATCTCAAAAAGGTTCTTTCCAGACAGATGCTGGCAATGGATTTTCTATCTCCATTGAAACACACTGAGGAAACAGAAGTATCCCACAGGGTCCCCACTCCCTCCTCAAGCTTCCTTCTAGAGAGCCTGCTTTGAGATTGAGACCTCGATGTTCCACCTTGACTTTCTGTAAGCCCCTTTGCATTGACACCCTCCATACAGAGGTAAAGAGATTCCAACAAATCCCCCTAGGCCACTTGAACAATAATTTTGGAATCAGAGAGCCCTAAGTTTGAATCCTAAATATGCCTATGTATCACCAGCTACATGTAACCTTAGGAAGTTTACTTCTGAAAAAACTGCAGATAATATCCTGATTGTGGCATCTCAAATTTATGTTCTAAGGTAATCAGTAATAGGTATTTCTCATCATCATTTTAAGAGTGATGTCTTAGAAGGGGGAAGTATATAACACGGAGCCAGGAATGAAAGAAGCATGAGAAGAAAAGGATTTGTCCTAGGTTAAATCCAAGTCCAAGTAACACTAAGGAATATTATAACAGGGCTCTATAATGGGTCATGAGGTTCACATGACTCCTTTCTCAAATGTGACTCAGCCAGGCTCAGTGGGTCAGCCTGTAATCCCTGCACTTTGCAAGGTCAAGGCAAGTGGATTGCTTGATTCCCGGGGTTCGAGACCAGCCTGGGCAACTTGGTGAGGCCTCATCTTTACAATAGATAAAAAATTAGCCAGTGTGGTAGTGTGCACCTGTAGTTCCAGCTACTTGGAAGGCTGAGGCGGAAGGATCACCAGAACCCAGCAGGTCAATGCTGCGGTATGCCACTGTGCTCCAGCCTGGGTAACAGAGTGAAACTCCAACTCAAAAACAAAAAAATGTGACTCAATACTTGATCCCTCTACCTCCCTTTAGTCTGTAGCCTGCTTAACCACACCAGTCTTCCCCACCATCTGGCAGCCTGACATGGCTCCCTTACCTGGCTTGAAATTCTGGCCTTTGGAACAATGCTAGTAGTTAGACCATTAAGGGGGCAGCACTGTTCCCAGAAGCCCACAGTTAAATGGTCCACAATTGTTGTGGGAGGTGGGACAGGGGATAGTGGCAAGGACAAAAGGGAGACCCCTTTTCTTTCTCCCATTGACATGAATGGGCATTTCAGATGACCCGGTCTCTGGTGCTTGCAGGGGCTGGCACAGAATTTGAGGAGCACAGCCTAAAAGGGCAGAGGGGAGGGGAAAGGAGCATCAGAACGAAAGATCCCACACAGCTAAAGCATTTCCCAGGCTGTCCCAACTTCTCCTGAAAACGCAGCTCGGCTTATAAATTCCCAAATTTTATCAGTCCCTAATTTATAGTCTTTTATTTTTAAAATGTAACATTCGTTAATTTTTAACCAATATGTATCAAAAACTTATTAATGGACCAGACACTGTGACTACTTGGAGACAGGAAGAGGCTTATCTCTCTGGAATAATTAATTAATTTTAGTCTGGAGAGAGGAAACTGGCCATTTTAGGGCTTTGGAGTCAACATAAGAGCAATGGGAGCTACCAATACTTTTTTTTATTATAAAGATGTGGGATACAATTCAGGGTTAGGTATACAAACATTGATCATGCAGGTACCCTTGTGGATGAGGTATGCCCCTCCCTCCCCTAGCAGTTTCCCCCAATCGCCTATTCCACCCCCCTCCCTTGACAGTTTCCCATTACTGCCAAATACTTTCTTATAGTATTAGAATTGTTCAAGGTCCAAAACTTTTAACTGTGGAATAGTTGTATACAGAAAAGTTGAAAAGCTTCTGCAGAAAGTTCCTATATGTCCCTTACACAGTTTTCACTGATACTGGCATCTTACATAATCACGGTACATTTCTCAAAGCTAAGAAACCAACATTGGCACATTACTATAAATGAACTCCAGGTCTTATACAGATTCCATGGGTTTTTTCACTAATGTCCTTTTTACAATCTGGGGTACAACACTATAGTTAGCACTAATGGGTTTTAAGGGGCAGATGACACAATCTGTTTTTCACTTTTTTTTATTTTTAATTCTGGGGTACAATTCAGGGTTAGCTATACAAATATTCATTGTGCAGATAACCCCCCTTCCCCAGGCAGTTTCCCACTACTGCCGATCCCACCTCCCCACCACCCCACACCCCCTGATTTTCACTTTTAAAGAATGACTTACTTGAGTGTAGATTCAAAGTTCAGAGAACATGTGAACAATAGTAAGAGTAGCTGCAGAGTCAGCCAGATGCTCACTGTTGTCATATTGGACTGAGATGAGGGCTGCCAGGACTAGGTGGCAGCAAGGCAGAGATCAAGATCAATAAAACTGGGTTTTATTTAGGCTGTGGAGTTGGGGAATATCGGCTCTAGATTGAATTAAGGAACCAAGAATAACTCCCAGGTTACTTAATTAGATAACTGGGTAACATTTACTGAAATGAAGGACACAAAAAGAAGAACAGGGGGTTACAGGGAAAGAGCGGAAAACATAAGGAAGATGAAGAGTTCCATTTTGGCCATGATACAGTGGAGAGGCCTGCAAAATCTCCAAGCAGATATACTTCGTGAGTAATTGCATTAACAGACTAGGCTGGGGATATGGGTTTGGGAGTGACCCACTGAAGACAACAACTGATAACACAGGATTGAATGAGTCTCAGGGATATGGAGCAGAGAAATACCAGGGAAGCCCATCTAGAGATCTCTGGAGCACCAACATTTATGGGAGAAAGAGGAAAGAGCAAATAAGGTCCATTTCAAAGTAATAAAATATAGAGGATTTCATGAATACAGTTCAGAAAGATACTCCCCCCATCTGCAGGTTTGTATCACAATGTCCTAATATATTTATTTGTTCTATCTGGATTTATTTTGCTAACAAGGCATCATGTTAGACCCTGTGCTTTGGAGAGGTTTGTTTAGATGCTTTGAGACAGTGCTGTGGTCTGAATGTTTTGTGTCCCCACAAAATTCATATGTTGAAATCTAATCCCTAGTGCATGGTATTTGGAGGTGGAGCCTTTGGGAGGTGATTAGGTCATGAGAATGGGCACCCTCATGAAAGGGATTCGTGACCTTATAAAAAGACACCCCAGAGAGCTCCTTAGTTCTTGCCAACCTGTGAAGACACAACCAAGAAGACAACTGTCTATGAACCAGGGAGTAGGCCCTCATTAGATGCTAAATATGCCAACAACCTGTTCTTGGACTTCCCAGTCTCCAGACCTGTGAGAAATAAATTTCTGTTGTTTATAAGCCAACCAGTTTATGATATTTTGTTACAGTTGTCTAAATGGGCTAAGACAGCCAGTGTAATTTTTTTCCTGAATTGAGTCAAGATAAATTTGTGAAGCATTCCATATTTTTAATAAAATAATAATTTTATCATGAACTCAAGGACCTTCTTTGCTGTACTCCTATTATAGTTTGTACACATTTCTAATAGAGTGTAACACAAAGTACTGCAACTGTGTACACGGTTGTCTCCCACTAAAATACAAACTCCTTAAGATCAAGAATCATGAATATCACCCGCATGGACACCACATAGCACACTCCTATTCATTCTGCAGGGCTCATCACAACACCTACCTCTCTTCTAAGACTTCCAGAAGTGTTTCATGAGTGATTGCATCTCACTCCTCAGGCAGAGAACATAGGAGGTGCAAGCTATAAACATATGAAAGCATAGATGTTTAGACAACTATAAAGAGTAGATTTAATCAGAGCATGATGTGTGAGAGGAGAGGAAAAACTAAGATTAAATTAGCAGGCTGTGTGAGAAAATAAGGAAACGTGTGCTAAGCAAAAGTGTAATCTTAAACATTCAAACGACAAGATCTGTCAGGTGGCACGTGAATGCTGGAGCAGAGGATGTAAGACTAGAGACATGGAAGCTGATCAGAAAGTTGTCATAGGCAATAACAGTCTGAATTTGGCTCACAATAGGAGGGCTGGAGAAAAGGCATGGATATGAGAGATGCAGTATTTAGAAAACTGTCAGGACTTATGGATTCGATGCCAGGATTAAAAGGAAAGAAAGAGTCATGGATAACACCCTTACCTCTGGTTTCTGCAACCAAATGAATATTTAGGAAAGTAAGAAAACATAGAAAGGGGAGCAGATTCAGTGAGGAGAAATCATGGGTTCCGTTTGCATGGCAAGTCATGGAGCCAACGGTTTCCCCCAGGTGGGAATGTTAGGTAGGTGGTTGGACACATGGCTTTGGCACTCTAGAGGGAGGGATGAGCTGGTAGATATTACCTGGTCAGATAGCATGGACAACCAAAGTAATAAGAACCAAGAAGAGGACCTGAGTACAAACACCATCAAAGGTGCAAAGTCAGAGAATGTTGCAGAAGATCAGGATTAGCCAGAGGAGGAGACAGAGAGTTGGGGGTACAAGGAATAGAGGGACCACCATGGCCAAATGTTGCTGAATGGTGGCGAGGTGATGAGTCCCTTTTGGATATAGCAACCACAAGTCACTGTTAACTTAGCGGTAACTCTACAGTGGGGACAGTGCAGGGAAAGGCGGATTGTTGAACCTTAAAGGAGTGAATGGTGTGAAGAAAGAAGATAAAACTTAGAGTTAAGTTTCACTAAGAAAAACACACAAAGCTTGAGCTTCACAGGTTTCTAAACCATATATGTATTCTAAATCAGCTATAGGAGCAAATTTTTTCATTGCTGTGAAAATAATATAACCTTAAAATACTTCCTTGAAAAATCATGTACTTCAAAATCTCCCTAAAGAGTTAAACAAGTATTATTGGACTTATTTTTGGTCACTCTAGTTACTAAGCACACTATCTGCTTTTCCTGTGTCCTCGCCTATAAAATGGATATACTCTTGGTTTGTTCTAATTTTCTAATCTGAAAATGGATATAATAACAGAATATCTGTCTTCCTTCCACCCAAGAGTTCTTCTAAGGAGCAAGATCTTGAATGTGTAAACTGTAAGGTAATGCACATGTGATAACTATTACATGCAAGCTCATACTTCCAAAACCAATTGCCTGTCTGGTGGAACAGGCCAAGGTTAGTTCATTAATTGGCAGGTTTAGAGGATGTGAAGCCATAGAACTAGAGCAGGGGATTCTGTCAGGGGCAACACGGAGCTACAAGAATCAGAGGCATACAGGTCAAATAAGAGCCCACAGAGGAGAAAGAAGTTCAGACTCCCAAGTCCAAGTAGAGAGAACCAGTGACAAGACACAAATAGACTTATTAGGCCAAGAATTCAGGGCCAGTGGGTCAAGTTGAGGATAAGTGTGTGTGTGTGTGTGTGTGTGTGTGTGTGTGTGAGAGAGAGAGAGAGAGAGAGAGAGAGAGAGAGAGACGTGTTTGAGAGGAGTGGGGCATGGGGTTCCTTTGCAGGGGACCGTTGCCAAAACTCATGAAGTCTTAATGGACCAATAGGCTCAAGACTCTTGAATAGATCACTTCCCACCTCACAAACAATCCCAGTGTGACAAGGTCAATATAATACCAGTAGCCCATATAGAATCTTCCTCTTGAACATGGATTACTGATTTCTAATAATGAGACAATCATTAACTTATAAGAAGCAGATGAGTTTATCAGTCAGGAAAGTTTCTGCTGCACATAAAATAAAATTCTGATGTAAGGGACTTAATAAATACATATATGATCTCAACAAGAAATCCCCAAAAAAAGAACATCTTCAAGGTTGGTACTGTCTTTCTACCTCCCTATTCTTAGCTTATTGACATTTTCCCCAGGTTTTAACTAACATAGTTACAAGAAGAAGGCTACAATATCTACCAAGACAATGTCTTTCTCTTCTTGTCTCAGTTAACAGTAAGGAAAACTTTCTTAGCAGTCCCCCAAAATACAGCCCCTTACATTGACCAGAATCACATTGCATATTCATCCATTCACTAGTAAAGGGAATGAGACCACCAGGATTAATTTAGGCAAGTGGCTCACAAAGTGAGATCCCTTGATCAGTTTCAAAATGACCCAGGACATCCTCTTGCCTGACTCGCGGAACTGGAGGACAGGACTCTATATCCTGTTTTGTTTTGTTTTTGTTAACAAGTACTCCAGGTAACTTCAATGAAAGATAAAGTCTGAGAACTGGTGATTTAGAATAATCAGAACTTACATCTGAAATTGGGATGTATCCAACTCATTCAAGGTGTTTAAACCTGAAAAGAATCAAGATTCATTAGCAAAGAAAGGGACAATAGCTTTGCAGCATTATGAAGGTTGTTCAATTTATCAACAGCTGTAAACATAGAACCTTCTCCATTCATACACCCTTTTCTCCATGAGCATTGTCTACATAGGTCCCACCCCCATGAACATAGTGCAGCCTCTTTGCTCACCATCCCACCCCAACTCCCGCCTGGCACTGTACCTAGCACACAGTAGCCACTACGAGCTTGTCTAAATTAATGGCATCTTCCTTACACAAATACTGTATGCAATTTCCTATTTTGGTACGTTGGGAAATGATTCTAGAAGCAGGAGAGTCTGAAAATGCATATCGACTCTTGGCCATCATTTGGAGTTGGGTCTCACTGATTTCTTCAGTTACTTCTTAAACAGGAGCTTTTCCTCTGGCTCTAGACCTCCTTAACTCACCTAATCTTCACCATCTTCTTTCTCTTTGTATCCAATAGGAATGATTAAGCTTCAAAATAATCAACTTGGAGACTTTGAAGAGCTAAGTTTCCAGGTCAATTGCAGGTTACACAGATAATGTTGGCTTTATTTCGCCAGAATCTAGTGCATGTAGACATCAAGAGGTCAGATGTTGAGTCTAGGCAGTCTCTTGTTAAATCCTGGTTTCATCACGTTCACATAGTGTGACTTATAGAAAGTTACTTTACGTTTTAAGCCTCAGTTTCTTGTCATTAAAATGAATTAATACCAGTTCCTACTCCAAGGAGTTACTGTGAGGCTTAAGGTAACCTATGGACAGTGCTCAGCATTGAATGTAGGGCACAGAGTTAAGCATACAAATGCTTTTATTAAAAAATCAGTAGTTGGGAGAAACATATATAAGAATGCTGGACCAGCCAGTCTCGGTGGCTCAGCCTGTAATCCCAGCGCTTTGGGAGGCTGAGGTGAGTGGATTGCCTGAGCCCGCGGGTTCAAGACCCGCCTGGGCAACTTGGCAAGACTTCATCTCTACAACAAATCAAAAATTAGCTGGGCATGGTAGCGCGCACCTGTAGTTCCAGCTACTTGGAAAGCTGAGGCGGAAGGATCGCTGGAGCCCAGCAGGTCGAGGCTGCGGTGGCCGGGAGTGGCCACTGCCCTCCAGTCTGAGTGACAGAGGGAGACTTCAACTCAAAAAAAAGAATGCTGGACCATTAGTCTCTTTTATTCACAGTTATAAGATTCATCACTTATTGCTGCCTAACAAATGAGAGAGTTTCAGAAATTATAACTATTGACTGCCCAAAGAACGCTGGGAGCCAAGCCACACCTATCCCACGCAGTGATGTAGTAGAAAGACAGCATGGTATCCCCACAAGAGCACTGGATTTAGAGCCTCAAGACCTGACTCAGTCAGAGACCAGGGTTTTGTTTTGTTTTTTTAACATTTCTGACCTTCAGGTGTCTCCCCTTTGAAACATGAAAATGGGAGGGGGGTGGGATTGGCAATAGTGGAACACTGCCAGGGGAGGGGGGATACACCTCATCAACAAGAGTGCCTGCACAATGAACATTTGTATACCTAACCCTGAATTGTACCCCACATCTTTAAAATAAAATTTTTAAAAAAGAAACATGAAAATTAATGGCTACCTGCCTGCTCCAGCCCACCAACCCCATGGGATTATCGCAGAGGCCGAGCAACATAGAGCAGGTCTGGAGGCACTGTCACACACCCTCATCCCCTAAGTACCTCCCACTCGTGCATCCTCTACTCAGGCTCCTCTGCCCATTCTTCCTCTTGTAATGCCCAAGTCCCTGGTGCACCCTCCAAGGCTGCTTCTCACCCTACTTTCTTCCTAGTCAGTCACATCCATTTTAGCTTTGAATACTATCTGTCAACCATTCCAGATTACCCTCAAGATCCAGTACACTACCTACTGCCCTGTAAGGAATCCCTCCTGCTTAAGCCAGCTAGTGTGTGATCTATTATTGTGGCCAAAGTCCCTGATGAACACGTCCATTTCTCCACCATCAGCCCAACTGTCTTCACATCTGCCATACTGGCATTACATTAAGACAATTTAAAATTTAGCATGAATTAAAGGATCTTACTCCATTCTCTTTTCTTCTTCTCAACTTCTTTGCATTTTTTATACTCTTACTGCATATGTTCAATATATGCTGCATTTTATAGAAAGGGTCAGACTCTTTAACTTATTCTTTTTAATTTTAATTTTTAAAAAATCTTTAAGATGTGGAGTACAATTCAGGGTTAGGTATACAAATGTTCATTATGCAGGTATCCTTGTAGATGAGGTGTGCCCCCTCCCTTGTTGGTTTCCCACTACTGCCAAACCCACCCACCCTCCCCTGGCAGTGTCCTACTACTGCCAATCCCTTTCTTGTGGTATTATGATAACTGTTCAAGGTTCGCTTATGAGTGAGAACATATAGTACTCTGTTCTTTGTTTCTGTGATAGGTCACTGAGTATGATACTCTAAGTCCATCCAAGTTACTGCAAAGTCCGTATGCTTGTCCTCCTTTATGGCTGCATAATATTCCACTATGTATATGTGCCACTTTTTTTTATCCAGTCCAGTTTCAATGGGCAGCACAGTTGGTTCCATGTTTTTGCTATTGTGAATAGTGCTGTAATAAACATACATGTGCAGGTATCTTTTTTGTAGAATAATTTGAGTTCCTCCGGGTGTATTCCCAACAGGAAGATTGCAGGGTCATATGGAAGGTCAATTTCTAGTTCTTTCAGAAATCGCCACACTGTTTTCCAGAGGTTACACTAGTTTGCATTCCCATCAGCAGTGTAGAAGTGTTTCCTTTTCTCTGCATCCTTGCCAGCATCTGTTGTTTGTTTTGTTAACGATAGCCATTCTTACTGGGGTTAGGTGGTATCTCAATGTGATTTTGATTCGCATTTCTCTGATGATTAGTGAGGCTGAGCACTTTTTCATGTGTCTATTGGCTGCCCATATCTCTTCCTTTGAGAAGTGTCTACTCATGTCTTTTGTCCACTCTTTAATGGGGCTGCTGGTTTTTTTCCTTTCAGCACGTTTCAGTTCCTTGTAGATCCTGGATGTTATGCCTTTGTCAGATATACAGTTGGCAAACAGATGGGTCAAAGACCTAAATGTAAAACCTCAAACTATAAGAACCTTAGAAAATGCAGGAGACATCCTTATGGAAATCGGAAATGGCAACCAATTCCTGATCAAAACCCCAACTGCCCATGCCATAAGAGATAAGATAGCCAAGTGGGACCTCATCAAACTGACAAACTTCTGCAAAGCAAAAGAAACCATCAAGAGAGTGGGGAGAAAGCCCACAGAATGGGAAAAAATATAACTTACTCTTAATTCTCCTCCATCTGATGTTTTTGAAAGGTATTCATGTTGATACATATAAAAGTTACTTCTTCCATTTTAACTGAATATTTTAGCAAGTAATTTATCCCTCTTCTAGGGATTTGGATTGTTTCTTTTCTACTGGAAACAGGGTTTTCATGAACATATTCATCCAAGTCTGCATACGCCAGAAGTGGACTTGCTAAATCATGAAGGATGCACATCAGTTTTACGAGATGTTCCCCAAATGGCTGTGCCAATTTGTACTCTTATCAGCAGCATTTGAGAGTTTCTGTCTCTCTGCATCTTTATCAACACTTGGCATTACCAGGCTTAAATATGTTTGCCAATCTCTTGTTATAAAATGGAATCTTTTTATTTTAACCTGCATTTTCTTGATCACCATTGAAGCTGAGCATCTTTTTTAGTTTAATAATCATTTAATTGTCTCGTCTATGATTTTGCCATTCTCAGCTTTTGTCATTTCTTTATTGAGTTATTTCTTTACATCTATTGATTTGCCGAAATTCTTTATAAATTCCAAACTATTTCTTTTTTTTTTTTTTTGAGTTGGAGTCTCACTCTGTCGTCGACTGGAGTGCAGTGGCCGGGAGTGGCCTCGACCTGCAGGGCTCCGGTGATCCTTCCGCCTCAGACTTCCAAGTAGCTGGAACTACAGGCGCGCACTACCACGCCCGGCTAATTTTTTTATTTATTGTAGAGATGAGGTCTCACCAAGTTGCCCAGGCGGGTCTCGAACCCACGGGCTCAGGCAATCCACTCACCTCAGTCTCCCAAGGCATGGGATTACAGGCTGAGCCACCAAGCCCAACCCAAACTATTTCTTTATCAGACACGTGCACTGTATATTGTGTCTCTACAAATGATCAATATTTTTAATAGTCTGTGCTTTATGTATCTTATTTATAAATTCATTATTTGACTGGAGGTGGCGGCTCATACTTGTGATCCCAGCACTTTGGGAGTCCAAGGCGGAAGGATTGCTTGAGCCCAAGAGTTCAAGACCAGCCTGGGCAACATAGTGAGACCTCGCCTCTACAAAAAAAATATATACACTGGGCGTGGTGGCACATTCCTGTAGTACCAGCTACTCAAGAGACCGAGGCGGAAGGATCTCCTGAGCCCGGGAGGTTGAGACTGCAGGGAGCTGTGATTGTGTCACTGCACTCCACTCTGGGTAACAGAGTGAGACCCTGAATCAAATAAAGAAAATTCATCTTAGCCACCAAATCATAAAGATTTTTTTTATACTTTTTGTAAAAGAATCCAAGTTACACTTTTGAATTTATTTTTTCTCATATGAATAACAAGTTATTTTTGTGCAATTTATCTAATAGAGTTGTGCTGCCCAGTCTTGTAGCCACTAGTTACAGGGGGCTATTGAGTACTTGAAACATGATGCAAATCCAGATGCACTATGAGTGTATAATAAATACTGGATTTCTAAAACTTAGTACAAAAATGTAAAATATGTCACTAATTTCATAATGATTACATGTTGAGATAATATTTTGGATATTTGTCATTAAATAAAAGATTAAAATTTATTTCACCTGTTTCTTTTTACTTTTGAAATGTGGCTACTATAGAACTTTAAATTTAAAATGTGGCTAACATTATATTTCTATTGGACAGCTCTGGAATAGATCATCCTTTCCTCAAAGGGAGTGAGTTGTCCCAATTTGCCATAATGGAATTTTCTTGATTGCACGGGTCTGTTTCTGGACTCTCTGTTCTATCTAAAATGAATGTTAGTCATTTTATCTAACTTTGCACTAATACCACACTGTCTTAATCTTTATTACTTTGTAAAAACGATTGAAATCTGCCCTATTAAAAAGTGGGCAGCTGGGCTCGGTGGCTCAGCCTGTAATCCCACGCCTTTGGGAGGCTGAGGTGAGTGGATTGCCTGAGCCCGCAGGTTCAAGACCCGCCTGGGCAGCAAGACCTCATCTCTACAATAAATAAAAAAATCAGCTGGGCGTGGTAGCGCACGCCTGTAATTCCAGCTACTCAGAAGGTTGAGGTGGAAGGATCGCCGGAGCCCAGCAGGCGAGGCTGCAGTGGCTGGGAGCGGCCACTGCACTCCAGTCTGGCGACTGAGTGAGACTCCAACTGAAAAAAAAAAAAAAGTGGGCAAAAAATATGAAAAGATATGTTTCAAAAGAAGACATACAAATAGCCAACAGATACATGAAAAAATGCTCAGCCTCACTAATCATCAAAGAAATGCAAATTTAAACTACACTGAGATTCTGCCTAACTCCAGTCAGGTTGGCCATCATCAATAACTCAAAAAACAACAGATGCTGGAGAGGATGTGGGGGAAAGGGAACACTTTTACACCGTTGGTGGGAGCGTAAACTAGTACAGCCTCTGTGGAAAACAGTGTGGAGATTCCTAAAAGGTCTAAAAATCAACCTTCCATACAAGCCAGCAATCCCCCTTCTGGGATTATACCCGGAGGAACTCAAGTCATTCTACCAAAAAAGATACCTGTGCATGCATGTTTATTGCAACACTATTCACAAAAGCAAAAACATGGAAGCAACCATGCTGTTCACTGAAAGTAGATTGGATTTTTTAGAATGTGGTACATGATGGAATATTATACAGCCATAAAGAAGGACAAAGTATGAACTTCACAGCAACTTAGATGGATTTAGAGTCTGTGATACCCAGTGATTTATCACAGAAACAAAGAACTGAGTACTGCATGTTCTCACTCATAAGTGGACCCTGAACAATTATCATAATACTACAAGAAAGGGATTGGCAGTAGTGGGAAATCACCAGGGGAGGGGGTGCACACTTCATCAAAAAGGGTACTTGATCTCAAACCAGGTGAAGTGAGACTCAAACTTTACCTGTACAATGACCAACTGTATACTTAACTGAATTGTGTCCCACATCTTTATTTTTTTATTATTTTTTTAATCAATATTTTTTATAATGGTTTTGTGGGGTACAGTTAAGGGTTAGGTGTATAATTACGTTTCATTCAGGCACCCTGTTGATAAGAGGTGTTTTCCCATCCCCAGACAGAT
>NW_007255813.1:609270-638063 GCF_000164805.1 Carlito syrichta | reverse complement strand
AGCTGTTCATATCTTTTGCCCATTTTATAATGGGGTTGGTTGTTTTCTTCTTTTCCGTACGTTTCAGTTCCTTGTAGATCCGGGATGTTAAGCCTTTGTCAGACCTAGAGTTGGCAAATACTTTTTCCCAGTCTGTAGGCTGTCTCCCTGTTCTCTTGATGGTTTCTTTGGCTTTGCAGAAGCTTGTCAGTTTAATAAGGTCCCATTTGTCTATCTTCTCTCTTATGTCCTGTGGGTTTTGGGTTTTGTACAGGAATTGGATGCCAGTTCCGATTTCCATGAGGGTATTTTCTTCCTTTTCTAAGGTTCTTATGGTTTGAGATTTTACATTTAAGTCTCTGATCCATTTAGTTAACCTTTGTGCATGGGGATAGATAGGGGTCCTGTTTCAATCTTCTTCATGTGGTCAGCCAGTTTTCCCAGCACCATTTACTGAATAGGTTCTCCTCTCCCCAGTGGTAGGTGGTGGGGGCTTTGTCGAAGATGAGTTGGTTTAGAAATTGAGGTTTGCTTCTAGAATCTCAATTCTGTTCCATTGATCTATATGCCTGTTCCTGTACCAATACCAAGCTGTTTTGATGATTGTAGCTTTATAGTAAAGTTTGAAGTCTGGTATTGTGATACCACCTGCTTTGTTTTTTTTTTTTGCTAAGGATTGTTCTGGCTATTCTTAGACATTTGTGTTTCCATATGAATTCCTGTGTTGTTTTTTCTAGGTCTGAGAAGAATGTTGTTGGTAATTTAATGGGTATTGCATTGAATTTGTAGATCGCCTTAGGTAAGATGGACATCTTCACAATGTTGATTCTTCCTATCCATGAGCATGGGATATTTTTCCACTTGTTTGTGTCAGCTTCGATTTCTTTGAGCAGTGTTTTGTAATTTTCATTGTAAAGGTCTTTCACGTCTCTGGTTAGGAAGATGCCAAGGTATTTCATTTTTTTTGTGGCTATTGTGAATGGAATTGTGTTTTTTATTTGGGTTTCTGTTTGTTTATTATTGGTGTAGAGAAATGTGATTATCTTTTGCACATTTATTTTGTATCCTGAGACTTTGCCAAAGGCCTTTATCAATATAAGGAGGGCTTTGACAGATTCTCTTGGGTTTTCAAGGTACACAATCATATCATCTGCATAGAGAGATAAGTTGACTTCCTCTTTTCCTATTTGAATACCTCTGATTGCCTCCTCTTCTCTGATTGCTCTAGCCAGGACTTCCAATACTATGTTGAACTAGAGGGGAGAGAGTTGGCATCCTTGTCTAGTTCCAGTTTTCAGGGGAATTGGTTCCAATTTTTGTCCATTTAGGAGTATGCTGGCTGTGGGTTTCTCGTAGATGGTTTTTACTATTTTGAGGTATGTTCCCCATATGCCTAGATGTTCAAGGGTTTTTATCAAGAAGGGTGCTGGATTTTATCAAAAACTTTTTCTGCATCTAATGATATGATCATGAGGTTTTTGTTTTGACATCTGTTGATGTATTTAATTACATTTATGGTTTTACGAATGTTGAACCAGCCTTACATCCCAGGAATGAAGCCTACTTGGTCATGGTGGATAATTTTTGAGATGTATTGCTGAATCCGGTTTGCTAGGATCTTGTTGAGAATTTTAGCATCTATGTTCATCAAAGATATTGGCCTGTAGTTCTCTTTCTTTGTTGGATCTTTACCTGGTTTGGGTATCAATGTGATGTCGGCTTCGTAAAATGATATGGGGAGAGTTCCATCTTTTTCAATCACCTGGAATACTTTCAGTAGGATTGGTATCAGCTCCTCCTTGAATGTCTTGTAGAATTCTGCTGGAAAGCCATCTGGACCAGGGCTTTTTTCTGTAGGAAGTTTTCTTATTACGTAGTCAATCTCCTTGTTTGTTATTGGTCTATTTAGGGTCTCAATTTCTTCTTGTTCCAACCTAGGTAGGTTGTGTGATGTCAGAAAGTCCTCCATTTCCTTATGGTTTTCAAGTTTGTTTCCATACAAGTGTATGTTGTAGTCTCTAATGATCTTTTGTATTTCTTCAGGGTCAGATGTGACTTCATCTTTTGTGTTTCTGATTGTGCTTATTTGGTTTTTTTCTCGTTTTTTCTTGGTCAGTCTAGCTAGGGGACCATCAATCTTGTTTACCCTTTCAAAGAACCAGCTTTTTGTTTCATTGATTTTTTTGTATTATCTTTTTGTCTTCTATGTCCTGGATTTGGGCTTTTATTTTGGTGATCTGGATTCTTCTGCTAAAATTAGGGTTTTTGTGGTCTTGCTTTTCCAGTTTCTTTAGGTGGCTTGTTAGGTTGTGAATTTCTGTTCCTTCCATTTTCTTCATGTGTGTTTGTAGGGATATAAATTCCCCTCTTACTACAGCTTTCAGGGCATCCCAGAGATTTTGGTAAAGATGTTTCTTCATTTTCATTTGTTTCCAGGTATCTTTTGATCCCTGTTTTGATTTCGTCATTGACCCAGGAGTTGTTTCGCATCATGCTGTTTAGTGTCCATGTCTTTGTGGGTTTTGGGGGGACTTTGTTGGTATCAATGTTTATTTTTATTCCACTGTGGTCCGAGAAGGTGCTTGGTAGAATTTCGGTCCTTTTAAATTTGCTTATGCTTGATTTATGGCCGAGTATGTGGTCAATCTTAGAATATGTTCCATGTGGTGATGAGTATAATGTGTATTCTGTGGTCTTTGGATGAGCAGAGTGTTCTGTAGGTATCAATTAAGTCCATTTGGTCCAAAGTCACATTGAGGTTCCGGATCTCCTTGCTGATTTTTTGTCCTGATGATCTGTCTAGGGTTGTGAGTGGGGTATTGAAGTCCCCAGTTATGATAGTGTTAGAGCTAATATCTTTCTTTAGTTTTCCAAGAAGTTGCTTGAAAGTTGTCACACCTATGTTGGGTGTATATATGTTTAGGATAGATATTTCTTGTTGATGGATTGAGCCTTTTATCATTATGTAGTGGCTTTCTGTATCTTTTTTGATTTTTAGTAGCTGAAGGGTATTTTGTCTGAAATTAAGATCGCTATTCCTCCTTTCTTTTGTATTCCATTCACCTGAAAGTTTGTTTCCCATCCTCTTACTTTGAGTCTGTGGGTGTCCTTTCTAGTGAGGTGAGTCTCTTGAAGGCAATGGATTGTTGCCTAATGATATTTTATCCATTTTGCCATTCTATGTCTTTTCGTGGTGCATTTAGTCCATTCACATTTAGTCTAATAATTGAAATGCAAGAGTTGATCCCTGTCATAAGGTTCTTACAGAGTTGTTCCTGTTTATTTGTTGTCTTTCTTTGGGTTTTGGAGTTGGTTCATGTGTGTTTTTAATCTTTTGCCTGTACTCTTGTGAAGAATGCTGTTGTTCTTTTTTCTTTTTCTTCTGTGTTCAGTACTTTCTTAAGTGTTTCTTGTAGAGGTGGTCTGGTGGCAGCGTAGGTTCTTAGGGATTGGATGTCTGGAAAATATTTCAATTCTCCCTCACTAATGAAGTTTAGTTTGTCTGGGTAGGTTATTCTTGGTTGAAATTATTTCTCTTTTAGAACTTTAAAGATAGGGCTCCAGGCTCCCCTGGCCTGAAGGGTTTCTGTGGATAAATCTGCTGCTATTCTAATTGGTTCTCCCTGGTGGGTAGTCTGGCCTTTTTCTCTTGCTACCTTTAGGATTTTTCCTTTCATAGCTACTTTGTTTAGGCGAATTATTATGTGTCTGGGAGTTGGTCTTCTCATTTGTTGTCTTCCAGGGGTTCTCAGACTCTCTTGTGTTTGAATTTTTTCATCCTTGATGAGATGAGGGAAGTTTTCTGGAATGATTTCATGAAATTTTGTTCCAGTGTGGCTTCTGTTTCTCTTTCTGCCTCAGGAAGCCCAATTACTCTTAGGTTTGCTCTCTTGAAGTGATCATTCATCTCTTGCAGGTTTTGTTCTGTCTTTTTGAGCTTCTTTTCTATGCTTTTGACAGTTTGGGTTAGTTCTGTGTTTTGGTCTTCGAGCTCTGAGATTCTTTCTTCTGCTTGGCTGATTCTGCTTTCCATGCTTATTAGTCTGTTGTTCATTTCCATCACAGTATTCTTTACTGCTGTCATTTCTGACATCAGCTCCTTCCTATTTTCCTCTTGTCTCTCCTCAATTTTTTTAATTCTCTCCATTAATGTCTTGATGTCTGGGTTTGTTGCATGTAACCAGTCATTCTGAGGACTCTTCATTGTCTGTGTTCCAGAATCTGTTTTCTCAGTGTCTGATTTCCCAGGGGTCTGTGTAAGACCTATATTCTTCTTTTGGTTTTTCTTCATTTGTGCGGTTTTTCCCCCTCCCTCCTTTTTCCTTCCCTCCGCGTCACCGTCTTCTTTAATTCTGTTATTCAGGGGTAAGGGGATTGGTTTTTCTTCTGTTTGTTCAATCTCCTATTCTTTATATATGTCCTCTTACTTTGTTCAATTCTGAAGTTGCACTGTAGGTTGGAGGTGGTCCTTTTTGCAGTTTTGAGATGTACTTAAGGGGAGAGCTGTGATTCAAAATCTGTCTGCAGGTCCTGGTATTCGCTGACAGGTGTGTGGATAATGTGGAACCCACTTCCCACTGCCCTGGAATCTGTCCATGCAGTGGGGCTGTAGGTTTACTCCCTGAAATAAAATGTGGTTAGCAGAGGGGAGAGAATGGAACAGATAGTGGGTTGAAGAGGGGAGTGGAGAGATAGAGGAGTAAGGGGGCAAACAAACGAGTGTGCCAACAAATAGAGAGAGAGGCCTATACTGAAAAAGATAACAACAATAGACCACAGCTACAGACAAACCAACTCTCATACAAGAAAATAAAAAATAAAAATAGAACATATAGTGATGTTAGCATACAAGCTAACCAACCACCTTGTTAGTGTGCTGTTCCTCTATACAAAGATATGGTTTACAGAGAGAAGAAAAGAGAAGAAAAGGAAAAGGAAAAAAGAAAAAAAGGAACAATACAGTAGGAATAGAATTAAGTCATTAAACTAATAGAATCAATGAAGCACACTCAGACATTTCGTTTAAGTCCAATGTCCTTTCAGGTCTGTTTTCTAGTTTTCTTTTCAAGCTGATAAATTAGTTTGCAGTTAGGGTCAGTTCCCCTGATCTGCTGTGAAGGACAGTTCAGATTAACCTCTGTTCAGCAGTTTGGTCTATGTCTTTATCAAGCTTGTTTCTCCCGTTTCGGTGTTGTTACCTTGAATCGCCAGCAGATGGTGCTATCTCAGCTGCTCACCCCAGAGGGGGTGGGGCCGGACACTAACAAGATGGCTGCCTGCCTCCGAGCAGGCAACAGGAACCCCACGCCGGGTGGGCAGGACAGTCTCGGTCGCAGGAGAGGTGGCAGTGATCCCAGCAGATCTTCCCTGAAGGGGTTTGGTGTGGATCTCCTCGGGCCCAGGTGGTGTGATGTGCTACCCATCACAGAGGCTGCAGCAGCGGTGGTGGCGGTGGCGGCGGCAGCGGCGGCGGGACTGTTTGCACTGCAGTAACTGTCCAGTCGTTGTGATATCCCAGCAGTGGCAACAGCCGAGCTCTGTCTGAAGAGCAGGTTGCGATGCTAGGGTCCCCAGCCCCCCGGGGCGAGAGTCAGAAACCCACTGCAGATCTCCCTTGCAGAGGGCTTCAGACACTGGGTTGCCCCGTCACCATCTTGCCGCCGGACCAAGCACTTCTTGAGCGCGCCAATGAGCGACTTCCCGTCCTTGACGAATTTGTTGGTCTTCTCCAGCTCCACTTCATGCGACTTGAGCGTCTTTCGGAAGTGCGGCCGACTGGCCACGGCTGACCTGGCCTCGCGAAACGGGGCAGCGGGCAAGCGGAAATCGCGGCGGTGGTCCCACAGCGGCGCCAGGAAGCAAGCGAGCAGGCAACCCCCACATCTTTAAAATAAAAATTTTTTTTTAAATCAAAACTGTTGAAATCTTATTCCCATTCTTGTTCCTTTTCTTCAAAATTGGCATTGTCGTTTTTAGTTGTTTTCTCTCCCATATGAATTATAAGATCACCTAGTCTAGTCTCTCCCATTCCCCCACCCAAACAAAACAAATTAGGATTTTGATAAGATTGGCATTTGATTTCTAATTTTTGAGAGGATAGACATCTGCCATCACACATATTGCAGCATTCTCCTTTAATTCAGGTCTTCCTTTGTACTAGTCAACAAGATTTCATAATTTCCTGCACAAAGTATATGTCCACCTCGTATAATATTTATTTCTAGATACTGTATAGTTTCTGTTGCTATTCTTAGTTTCTAATAAATTTTCTAATGTATTGTTACAAATGCTAGGAATGCTGCTTATTTACATATATATTAATCTTATCTCCCACAGCCTTACTGAATTCTATTAGTTTTAATCGTTTATATAAATACCATCTTGGACTATCTGTATAATCATATTGTCTTCAAATATGAACACCTTTGTTTCCTTCTTTCCAGTTTTCATACTTTTAAAATATTTTATTTTTAAATTGAAACATAAAAATTGTACATATTTGTGGATACATAGCATTGTTTCCATACATAGGATGTGTAGTGATCAGATCAGGGTAATTAACACATCCATCATCACAAACATTTATTATTTCTTTGTGTTGGAAGTATTCAATAGCCTTCTTCTAGATCTTTGAAACTAAGTCATCATCTATAGTCATCCTACAGTGCTATAAAACACTAGAATGCATTTCTACTATCTAGCTGTAATTTTATGTCCTTTAACAAATTTCTATCTCTCCCTTCCTCTGTACCCTTCCTAGCCTCTAATATCCTCCATACTACTTTTTACTTCTATGAGATAAACTATATTTTTTAGCTTCCGCAGATGAATAAGAACATGTGATGTTCTGTTCCTGGCTTATTTCACTTCACTAATATCCTCCAGTTCCATCCATGTAGTGGCAAATGACAGAATTTTACTCTTTTTAATGACCAAATAGTATTCCAGTGTGTATATATACTATATTTTCTTTATTCATTCATCTGTTTTTCAACACTTGGGTTTACTCCATACTTGGTTGTTGTGGAAAGTGCTGCAATAAATATGTGGGTGCTGGTGTCTCTTCAATATGCTGATTTTCTATCCTTTGGATAAATGCCCAGTAGTAAGATTGTTGGCTCATATGGTTGTTCTAGTTGTAGATTTTTGAGGAGACTTCATACAGTTCTCCATAGCGATTGTATTAGTTTACATGCCCATCAACGGCATATGAGTTCCTCTTTCTCTGCATCCTCACCAGCATTTGTTATTTTTCATCTTTTTTATAACAGTCATCATAACTGGGTAAAATGATACCTCATTGTGGCTTTGATTTGCATTTTCTTGATAATAGTAATGTTGAGCATTTTACAAATATATTTCTTGGCCATTTGTATGTCTTCTTTTGACAAATATCTATTATGATCATTTGCCCATTTTTATCAGTTTTTTTCTGTCAAGATGTTTGAATTTGTTGTATATTCTGGAAATTATTTCCATATGGCATTAGTAGTTTGCAAATATTTTCTCCCATTCTGTAGATTGCTTTTCACTCTGTCAATTGTTTACTTTGCTGTGGGAGAGTTTGCTATAATCCCATTCGTTCCTTTTTGCTTTTGTTGCTTCTGCTTTTGAAGTCTTGTTCATAAAAATCTTTTCCCAGAAAAATGTCCTAAGGCATTTCCCCTATGTTTTCTTTTATTAGTTTTACAATCTGGGGTTCTTACATTTAGGTCTCTAATCCATTTTCAGTTGACTTTCTTATAGGATGAAAGGTGGGAGTCTAGTTTCATTCTTCTGCCTACGGGTATCCAGTTTTTCGCACATCACTTATTAAAGAGGTTTTCCTTTTCTCGGGGAAAGTTTTATGCACCTTTGTCAAAAATAATTTGACTTTAGATACATGGATTAATTTCTAGGTTCTCTATTCTGTTCCACTGGTTCTATTTGTCCATTTTTGTGTTAGTGCCATGCCATGTTGGTTATTATAACTTTGTTGTATATTTTAAAGTCTGGTAGTATGATGACTCCAGCTAGTTCTTTTTGCCCAGAATTGCTTTGGTTATTCCCCAATTAAAAGATACAGACTGGCAGAATAAATGAAAACAAGAACCAACTATATGCTGCCTACAAAAAATTCACCTCACTTATAAAGACACACATAGACAGAGTGTGAAGTGATAGAAAAAGATCACAAAAAGAAACCATAAGTGAACAGAGGAGTGATGCCTCTTTCAAATAAAATAGACTTTAAGTCCAAAGCCATAACAAGAGACAAGAACATTCTACAATTTAAAGAGATCAATTCAGAAAGAGAATATAATAATTGTAAATATATATGCAGCCAACCCCATAGCACTCATACATTAAGCAAATATTAGATATAAAGAAGAGATAAACCACAATACAATAAAGTGGGGAACTTTAACACTCCCATTCTCAAATCATCCTTTAAACAGAAAATTTACAAAGAAACATTGAATTTAAACTGCACCATAGACCAAATGGACCTGACAGACATTTACAGGACTTTTTATCCAAAACAGTACACATTCATTTCATCAGCACATGGAACATTCACCACGGCTGATCATATATTAGGACACAAAACAAGTCTCAACAATTTTTTAAAAATTGAAAGCATGTCAATAACCTTATCTGACCACAATGGAATAAAGTTAGAAGTCAATAACAAGAGGACCATTTGAAACCTTACAAATACGTGGAAATTAAACATGTTCCTGAACAGCCAATGGGTGAAGGAAGAAATTAAGAAAAAAACCTCTTTAATTCCTTGAATCAAATGCAAATAGAAACACGGCATACCAAAATCCCCCCCCATAGTTCTCTCTCTCTCTCTCTCCCTCTCTCTCTCTCCTCACCCGACCAGCATCAGCAAGCTCTTAACCTTTGAAGGCTTCTGGGTCAGGTATCTCTCTCTGAATCCCCCATACTCTAGAGGACACACGTCAAGCTTTCAGAGTGGTTCTGTGAAAACCCCCAATCTTGGGTTTCTCTTCATTAAAGAGCACTGTTATAGGACACATTTTCCTCTAAAAATAAACTTGATCAAGCTTCTCGTTGCCTCTTGTATTTTCCCCTAAGATAGCCTCAAAATGGGTCACCACAAGGGTCACAAAAATTGTTTTTATATAATCTCTTAGCATTCCCTGCATAGTTGGGCTATCATCTATTGTTCTCAGCTTTCAGGTACTTGGTTGAAACTTGGTTACAACAAAAAACCTCTCATTTAAAACCCTGTAACGTGTGTGTGTGTGTGTGTGTGTGTGTGTGCGCAGTTTTATGCAAGTTCATTGAATGCGTAGATTTATGTCCTCACTACCTTAATCAAGATATAATCGGTCATCACCAAAGCTGTTACTTTTTTGTGTCCATACCCACTTAATACCATACTCCCCACTCCTGTCCCCTAGCAACCACTAATATCTATTCCACAGATCTGCAATCTGGTCATTTGGAGAGTGTTACATAAATGAAATCAAATAGTATGTAACCTCTTGGGATTGGTTCTTTTTCATTCAACATAATTTTTTGGAGATTCATTCAAGCTGTTGCTTATTTCAAGAGTTTGTTCCATTTTATTGCTGAGAAATATTTCACAGGATGGCAATATCATTCACTTGTTTGTTTTATCATTCATTCACTGAAGGACATCAGGATCATTTCCAGTTTGGGGCTATTATGAATAAAGAGGCCATGAAAATCCTTGTACAGGTTTGTGTGTGAATGCAAATTTTCATCTTTTTGGAATCAACGCCTCAGGAACAATTGTTGGGTCATATTTGCATGATTAGTCTTTTAAGAAACTGCCACACTGGTTTCAAGAGTCACTTCACCATTTTACTGCCACCAGCAAACTGTGAGTGTCCAAGTTTCTGCTAATCCTCAGCAGCATTTCATGTTGCCACTACTGTCAATTGTAGTCATTCTGATAAGTGAATATTGGTATCTCATTGTGGTTCTAATTTGCAATTTGCTACTAATAAATCATGTTAAACATCTTTTCATGTGCTTGTTTGTCATTTGTCTCTCCACTTTACTGAAATGTCTGTTCGTGTCTTTTGCACATTTTATAATCAAAATGATTTGCTTTTTCACTGTTGAGTTTTGAGAGTTCTTTATATATTTCAGATAGAAGGCCTTTATCAGATATGTGGTTTGCAAACATTTTCTCCTAGTTGATAGCTTACCTTTTCATCTTCTTAGAGTCCTTTTCAGACCAAAAGGTTTGTTTGTTTGTTTTTTTATAAAGTCCAACTTTAAATGTGTTTCTTTTATGGATAATGCTATTAGTCATGTCTAAGAACTCTTTGCCTAGCCCTAGGTTCAGAAGACCTTCTCTATTTTATTCTAAAGTTTATTTCGTTTTACATTTAAGTTCATGATTCATTTTGAATTAATTATGGTATACTGTGTAATGTTTAGGTCAAGTTTCATTTTCTTCCCTATAGATGCGTCTCAGGACCATTTGTGGAACTATCTTTCCTTCACTGAAGAACTTTTGCATCGTTGTCAAAAATTCATAGTTCATATTTGTTTTGGTCTATTTCTGGGCTCTCTTCTCTGTTCCATTGATCTATGTGTCTATTTTTTACTGTCTTAACTACTCTAGCTATATGGTATATCTTACCATCAGGTAGAGAGATTCCTCCCACTTTATTCTTTTTTTTTTTTTAAGAATTATCATAGTTATTCTAGTTTTGTTTTATTTTGCCTATCCATATAAATTTTAGAATAAACTTGCATAAATCTATAAAAAAAGTGCCTGAATTTTAAAAATAGAAACTCTGTTAAACCTATATTTTAATATACGTTTTGGAGTTTGGAAATAATTTATTACTTTACCTTACTGAATCTTTCAACCTATGAGCACAGTATGTCTCCCCATTTATTTTTGTCTTCTTGATTTCTTTCATCAGTATTTTTGAATTTCAGCATAGAGATTCTTTACATGTTTTGTTATATTTATACCTAGATAGTTCTCTTTTTTTGGCTGGGTGAGGGAATAATTGTATATGGTGCTGTTTTTAACTTCTGTTTCCATATGATTGTTGCTAATACATAGGAACTTGAATAATTTTTGCATGGTGATCTTGGATCCTGAAACCTTGTTGGACTCAATATTTTAATGAGTACTTTTTGAACCCTTGGAATTTTTTATGAAGACAATTATGTTATCTACAAACAAAGGCAATTTTATTTCTTCTTTTTCAGTCTGTATGCCTTTTTTTTTTCTTACCTTATTACACTGACTTGGACTTCCAGGATTATGTTGAATAAGAATGGTAAGATCAAACATCTTTGCCTTGTTCCCAATCTTAGGGGAATGCATTCAGTATTTCACCATTAAGAATGTTAGCAGTGGGATTAACGGTAGTCAATATCTGTTTGGGGACAGGGAAACACTCCGTATCAACAAGGGTGTCTGAATGATGCATATTTGTAGACCTAACCCTTAACTGTACCCCACAATTTTAAAATAAAAAATATGCTTATTAAAAAAAAAGAATGTTAGCAATAGGTTTTTCATAGTATCAACTTGAGGAAGTTCTCCTTTATTGCTCATTAGTTGAGGGTTTATTTTTTATTATAAAGGGATGATGAAGTTTATCAAATGCTTTTTCTGCATCAGTTGAAATGATCTTTTGATTTTTCTATTTTAGTTTATTATTTAGGTGAATTATATTGATTGGTTTTAAAATATTGAATTAATCTTGCATTCCTGGAATAAACCTCACATAGTTGTTGTGCATAATTATTTTATATTTTGCCAGACTTGACTTTATCTCGAGATAGATTTTTTTAATATATATTTTTTATTTTAAAGTTGTGGGGTACAGTTAAGGGTTAGGTATGAAAATATTTCATTGTGCAGGTACCCTTGTTGATGAGGTGTGCCCCCCATCTCCAGACATTGACTACCGTTAATCCCACCTCCCTTCCCCTCCCTGTCCCCCCCCATAGTTTCCTGCCACTGTCAATCCTTTTCTTTTAGTATTACGGTAGTTGTTCAAGGTCCACTTATGAGTGAGAATATGTGATGCTCAGATCTTTGTTTCTGTGAAAGATTACTCAGTATTATAAACTCCAATTCTATCCAGTTTGCTGTGAAATTCATGATTTTGTTCTTTTTTATGGCTGCATAATATTCCATTGTGTATATGTACCACATTTTTTAAATCCAGTTCTCTTTTGATGGACAGCATGGTTGGTTCCATGATCTTGCTATTGTGAACAATGCTGCAATAAACATACATGTGCAGGTATCTTTTTTATAGAGTGATATGAGTTCTTCAGGGTATATCCCCAGTAGGGGGATTGAGGGGTCATAAAAAGATCAATTTTTAGAGCTTTTAGGAATCGCCACACTGCTTTCCACAGAGGCTGTACTAGTTTACACTCCCACCAAGAGTGTAGAAGTGTTCCCTTTTCGCCACATCCTCTCCAGCATCTGTTATTTTTTGAGTTATTGATAATGGCCATTCTGACTGGAGTTAGGTGGTATCTCAGTGTAGTTTTAATTTGCAGCTCCTTGATGACTAGTGAAGTTGAACATTTCTTCATGTATCTGTTAGCTGCTCGTATGTCTTCTTTTGAGAAGTGTCTGTTCATATCTTTTACCCACTCTGTAATGGGGTTGTTTGTTTTTTTCTTTTCAGCACGTTTGAGTTCCTTGTAGAACCTTGATGGTAGGCCTTTGTCAGACATGGAGTTGGCAGATACTTTTTCCCAGTCTGTGGGCTGTCTCCCTGCTCTCTTGATGGTTTCTTTGGCTTTGCAGAAGCTTGTCAGTTTAATGAGGTCCCACTTGTCTATCTTATCTCTTACAGCCTGTGCTTTTGGGTTTTGCTCAGGAATTGGATGCCAGTTCCAACTTCCAAAAGGGTGTGTTCCACATTTTCTAAAGTTCTTATGGTTGAGGTTTTACATTTAGGTCTCTGATCCATTTAGAGCTAATTTTTGTGTATGGGGATAGATAGGGGTCCTGTTTGAATCTTCTGCATGTGGTCAGCCAGTTTTCCCAGCACCTCAAGATAGTTTTGTGTCTAAGAGAAACATAGTTCTCTTTTCTTTTATATATATATTCTGAATAGTTCTATAACTATATATATATATATAGTATAGAATTAGTGCTATATAGAGAGAGAATTATACTGTATATACAGTATGGAATTAGTGCTAGTTCTTTAAATGTCTGGTATATTTCAACAGTGAAATTGTCTGATTCTGGAGATTTCTTTTTAGAGGTTAATTATGGGTTTGATTTCTGTAATAGTTATAGAACTATTCAGAGTATATTTTTTATACTGGGCACATTTTGTGGTTTGCACTTTTCAAGAAATTAGTTAATCTCACATAAGTTACTGAATTTATGTAGGTCAAACTGTACATAGTATTCCCTTATTATCTTTTTAAGAGTCTCAAGATCCGTAATTGTATCCTTGTTTTATTCTTGATATTGGTAATTCCTATCCTCTTTCTTATTTTTTTCAATCCTCTAGGTTTATCATTTTTGTTGATATTTTTTCAAATACTGATATTTTGTTTAATGCTTTTCTCTATTGTCTTTTGGTTTTCTATTTTATTACTTTCTACTCTTATCTTTACTGCCAAGATCCCAGAAAGAACTGAAATCCAGAATGGGTGGTTCAGTTGATTCTGCAGTAGCATCATGGTGGAGCAAGAGCAGTTCTGCTCCAATTAATAATGAAGAGCTTAAGTTTTAATTGGAGATGAGACTTAAGTCTATGCAAAGTGTGAGTATGTAACTGAAACCACTGCAGAAAGCCAGGACCTTGAAAAAGAGCTGTCACCAAATTAAATGAAGACCAGGGTTAAAAAACAAAAGAAGTTGGCAGAGTTGTTTTTTTTTTTTTTTTTTGGTAAGTCTTTTTTCATATGAAATCAAACCTGTAACTTATGCAGCTTTGAAGTCCAAATTTGTACTACCCATTTTGTAGGAGAAAGCCCAAATACAGAAACTAATTCAAGAATGAGACCACACAAATCTCCCATGGAAATATATTTGCTCCACTGAAAATAAACACACAATTAAAAATCACAACAGAGTAAAACATCTAAAATGAGTAAGATTAAGCAGATATAGTAAGTAAAAGAATCAGCCCTCAATAAAATGAAGGTATTGGAAAAGTACTCTAAAATGTTGTAAGATAAGTATCCTTAAAATGGTAAAAGAGATAAACAAAAGAATATAAACTAGAACAAAAGAATAAAAACGTGATAAAACAGATGAAGTTGAAAACAACGAATATAATTTTTAAAAACTAGTCAATGAATTTAAATGTTTAATGAATGGATTAGACAGGAGATTGACCCTTACTGAAAAGATAGATCTGAGAGAACAAACCAGAAGGTAAAAGAGAGAAATCTAACCGAGAGAATCAGCTAGGAAGAAGTAAGATGCAGAATACAAAGAAAGAAACTCAATCAGAGGGGAAGCAAAGGGACTCTCCAGAATGAGAGTAAAAGAACATCCCAGGAGAATAGCTGCGTCCTAGACATGGAAGATGCTATGGTTTGATATTGTTTGTTTGGCCCCTCCAAGTCCCATGCTCAATTTGAACCTCATTGTTGGAGATGGGGTGTGTTTCGGGGGGTATTTGGGTCATGTTGGTGATGTCCACTTGGATGGCTTGGTGCCATTCTCATGGGAGTAAGTTCTCACTCTTAGCTCTTACTAGAACTGGTAGTGGGAAAGAGCCGGGCACCTCCTTCTCTCCTTCTCTCTCTTCCTTCCTCTCTTGCCATGTGATACTGGTTCCCCTTCTCCTTCCACTATGAGTGGAAGCAGCCTTAGGTCCTTACATGACAGATGCTGATGTCATGCATCTTGTAAAGCCTATAGAACCATGAGTCAAATAAACCTCTTATCTTTATAAATTACCCAGCCCCAGGCATTTCTTTATCATCACGCAAATGGACTGAGGCAGAGGGCAAACAGTCCAGAAACAACTGCATGACTAAAGAGACAGACACATTGAGAATGCCACCCCCATATCTTGAGGGAGACTCAAAATCCAGGAACCAGAGAACCCAACTCAAGGAATTCCTAGGAGGCTGTGTAGCAGAGCAGAGAGAAGTCAATCCATATTAAAGAAAAAGGAAATGTTCAAGAGTGGTGTTTCCAAAAAACCCAGAATGGAACATATATTGTTGATGTGATTGAACTTGTCAAAAGCGTACTAAGAAGCCATTGGAAAGTGTAGAAAGAATTAGAAATGAAGACAGAGATAAGCAAAGTGAAAGGGGAGAAGAAAAACTAATATTAACCTCAGGAAAAGACAAAAAGTTAGAAAGTAAATGTACATCAATATACTACAGTGCTCAGGCTAAACAATATTTGCATAGGCACAATAATATAAACATGGGATAGCCAATTACATAAAAGCTGCAATATAATATTCTCTGGTGAGAATATGGGAGCAGGGAAGTAGCTGTCATGGTGGTACAAGAGAACTAGATCCTTAAATGCCATTATAGGAAGTTTGAAAAATGTCTAATATTTTTAATTCAAAAGAAAGCCTAATACTCATACTATTTGGAAATATGGAGATACGCAAATGCTACCAACAAAAAGCCAGAGTTGTTGGAAGTGATGGAGAAAGAGGACTGAGGTAAGAAACCCCTATAATCTGCTACAGACTCTTTAATATCATTTGGCTTCTAAACTTACATGCATATGTTACTTTAATAAAATAAAAACAAATTTTTTTGATAGGGGGAAACAGTGCGATTGTTGTCTGAAATAGCAGAGACGCAATGCTCCTGTTCTTTTTCTCCTTCTGGTATGATTCAGCAATGTAAGTTATGTATTAAGATTCCAGGAACCAATAGAGCAGCACATATTAAACATGCTTACTGACTTGTCCCTAGCTACAGACTGGTCGTGACCTCACGTCTAAGGATTTTGTCTTGCAATTTGTTAATCCTTTTCTTGTAACGTTGCTTTCAAGCTTAACTGAACACACTTCCTCCTTTAACTACAGGTAATTCAATTTTGGTGCTGAGAGGATAAAGAGCATTCTTGAATCACATACAGAAAACTTCTGCTTGATTTGATTTAATCATTAAATGTATTCCTGAAAACAGTTAGATTCGTAGCAAATTGTTGTGTATTGAATATTCTACGGTAAATTTTAACATCATGTTCTTGGGGGGCAGGGGAAACGGCCACAACCTATAATAATGGCAGGGATCTTTGAGACTTTCTGCCATTACTTTCAAAAAGCACTTGGAATTGATTGATTTGGAGAGTTTGTTCAAATAATTTTCCAACACAGCCAATGAAAGACATTAGTCAAGGAGAAAGGAACTTTTACTGAGTGCCTGTTATGTGCCAGGCACTGTGCTGGGGACTTTAACAAATGTATTGCCTGCTTTAATTCTGGCAAGCATTCAGAGAAGTAGATAGTGTTATTCCCACTTTGCCTATAAGGAAACCAGAGCCTAAAGATATTCAGTAATTTCCCCAAAGCCACAGAGCTAGTATTTCAAACCAACCATCAAGTCTTTTCACAAGAAATGTATGTAATTACAACTCCTAGAGTTAATGTGAACTTTGTTTCTTAAATGCCCTATGATTCCATAGGGCTTTAATTCTTAAGCAACTACATATGACTTAGCATTATTTTAAGTGGGAAACCTAGAAGACAATGTCCTAATTAGAAATTTTAGAGTATGACTATTTCTTTTGATATAATAGCCTCCATACTAAGAAGCATGTATTATTCGGGTGATTAACCAAATGGCAATATGAAATTTAAATAGTCGTGTTAGAAAAACACTATTAGGGACAGAGTAACTCAAACTGAGTCAAAATAACTCCACGACCTTGGACAGATTGTTTCAACTTTTTAAGATGAAAACCATAGAAATAATAGTTCTTATCTCTCAGCGTGGCTCTGGCCATTAAATGTGGGAAGCCCATAGTAAGAATTCAAAATTTACTATTATTATAAAGGATTTAAAGTTGCAGCTGAAGCAGCTCCCCTCACTATGTAAGTGAAATTACACCAATGTATAAACCTGAATGTCTCCTACGAGAGACTGTGTGCAGTATGAGATTGACCTGTTAGCACTGAGCAGAGATGAACTGCTAAAACTACTGAGCCTCCCTTAACAGCCTGTGACTTAGGAAAGCAGCCATGTCTTAAGAATTGCCAACTATGTACATTTGACATTGGCTTTGATACAGGTGAGAAAACCAAAAGATTCATTTTCTGCATCATGTTACTTTTCCACCAGATATTCACTGTCTACCTTTGCACATGCGACGTGATGTGCTGACACATTGACAAACCACAAGGGAGAAAATATGACCTAGCAAACAGAGCACAACCAAATCAACACTTTGAAAAGGGAAATTAACAACAGCTGATAGCAGGTCACCTTTTAAAAGAGCTAGGCCACCCCAGCCCTGCCCTGAAACCAGGTGACCAGCTCAAGAACACTACCTTGGAGGGTAATACATGACTTTACTTACATCAGTGATCTTATAACAAATAACAAAGTTGAATTATCTTTGTTTCCTGAGAGAATCCGGTTGTGTTATAGAGACTTGTTTCCAGATTTCATGCCCTCAAGATCATTTATTCTCTAAGTACAATATCTAATAACATCTCAGCAGCCATTCTCTTGATATGACATTATTCCACCCTATCTGTAGCCTATCACCACCTTCATCTCCTTCAAAGGTATTACAACATGATAGATTTCTTCCAATGTGGTAGCAACAAAAGAAAAGTGTATAAGATACTTTGGTCTACCTATTGTACTATACTTACATATCAGAATTTTAAAAAATAAAGCTATTATTATGTGTAATGACAAATATGATTGTATTTCATTGCCACTTTTTATTACAACTCCTTTTACAAATCAGTCATATCATAATCAAGGAAACATTCATATTTATGAATGCTATGGTAACTCATTCAACAATACTAAAAACTATTATTGCTGGACACCATACTAGGTGCTGAAGATTCTTTAGTGACCTGTCTTAGCACGCATGGAGAGACACATAGCACAGGGATTAGTTAGGTCCCTAGACTCTGAAGCCAGTCTTCCCGGGGTCAAATGCTGGTTCTGATACTTACCAACTGTAAGATGATTTTAGGAAAGTAACATAAGTTTTTAGTGTTTCAGTCTCATCATCTATAATAATAATAATGTCTACTTCATAGGGATTTTAGGAAGATAATATGAGCTAATAGTTATGTTTATATAGTTTATTATGGAACCATACCTGATACATAGGAAATATCATGTAAGTGATCATTAAATAAAAAGGTACTCACTTTCTAGTAAGGAAGTCAGTTAATAAACAAATTAATAAACAAGAAAATTATAGTCTAGTCAAGGGGACAAACACCAAGCAAACCATTTACAATATAATTAAAACACATCCATTTCTGTCAATGGCATCTAGGTTATATTTGGATGAATTCTCCTGTTGAAAACAAGCACAAAAACAACTTCAGTCTTGATAGCCTCCTAGAACAAAAAAGACCAAATTATAAGCCTAGAGTTCACCTAAAGTAAGGAAATTAATAAGAGATTCTCCCCCATATTAAATACAAGTCCCAAAGGGGCATGATGCCTTCCAAATCAGGCTACGGGCAAACCAGAGGTAAGCTATACCCATATCCACCCACATGTCTGCATGGACAATTAAGTGACTTTGGCACAGAAAAGATATGAGGGAGGAAGGGGGGAAAAATTAATGAGCTCTTCCCTGGGAGGGTATGACTATGAATGAGTAGGACTCATGGATCTCTTGGTTTTGTTGCCCAAAAAAACCTCAAGCCATGAACTTAAAGTGCGCTTATCTGGTTACTCCCCTAAGCTCTTGAAAATTCTTTCTAGAGTAATTCACCTTTGTCTTAAGCCTTAAATTTTCCTATAAATAGTTTCTTAAGGGAAGTGAAGAGCACACAATAATATCCAAGAATACTAAGAAACAAGACCCTATGAGTGGGAACTGATAGGAAAAATAGACAAAAGAAACAGATCTGCAAAGAATTCAGAATTTTTAATTATCACCCAGAAATGATAAAACAACTATGTTCATTATATTTTTTAAAGCAAGCACAAGTTTAAAAATATATTCAAAGAATAGAAAACTATAAATAGTATCCTAATATATTTGAAATAAAACTGAGTAGAACATTTAGAAAGAAAAAGATGATGAAATGTATAAATTAATGAAGGGATTTAACAGCTGCTTAGATGTGAAACAAGAGAGACTTAATGAAGTATCACATAGATCAGAAAGAATTACCTAACAATGCATCACAGAAGGCAAAAATTGGGAAATATTGGGTAGGTTAATAAGTATGGTGGGATAGACTGAAAAGATTAACAAAAGTTTAATTTGAATTCCAGAAAAAGAAAAGAAAGAATAGGCAGAGATTATGTTTGAAGAGACAGTGGCTGAGAATTTTCTAAAACTAAATTAAGAAGTACATAATTCAGGGCAACCCCTTTGGGTCCCCTCCCACTGTGGGAGCTTCTCTTTCCTCTCAATAAATCCTGCTTTCTCACTTAAAAAAAAATGAAGTATATAATTCAAAACAATATAAAAATAAAAATGAATTCTCACTTAGACACATCACAGTGACATCAGGAGAAAAAACAAAGCAAAACAAAAAAACAGGAAAAGAGAAAAATCTGAATAGCAGCAGAAGGGGGAGAAAAACTAGTTACCTTCAGAAGAAGAACAGAGTGACAACTAACTCCTCAACAGAAATAAGACAGTAAAATAGACAGTAAAATAATCTTTTCTTTTCTTTTCAAGATAAAAATATTATAATTGCAATGGTACAAAAATTGATAACTTCCAAGCACAATTCTCACCTCCTTTAAAAGAAATATCCCACAAGAATATATTGTTTTCATGAGAAAGGAGCTTATTGTTCATTTTTTCAGACTTACTGAATATAATTAACAAATTAAAAACAAAGATTATATATATTTAAGTTGTACATGATGCTTTGATATACATACACATTGTGAAATGATTACCACAATCAAGTTAATTAACATATCCATCATCCCACATAGTTATCTTTTGTGAGTGTATATAGTGAAAACACTTAAGATCTACTCTCAACAAATTTTGGGTGTGCAGTACAGTATTATTAACTATAGTCACCATGTTGTACATTAGATATGAACTTTGAAGTAATATATTTTCTTAATTTCTTTTCACCCATATAAATATACTTTACATGGGTGAAAAGAAATAAAGAGCCAATCTAATACCCTATATACAACAAAAACATTATACCAGAATTAGGACAATATCAGACAAAAACTAAAAGAACTTAATACCAGCAGATCCTCACTAAAATAAAACTTAATGATGTATTTCAGAGAGTATCCCTACATAGAAAGTATGAGATACAAGTATGATAAACAGCAAAAATAGAATTAAATTAAATCGCTGACTGAATAAAAGTACAATATGGCTTTGTTGAGGGTGAGGATATTGTCAAGGAAGGTTTCACTGAGGATGAGAGAGGTCCATGGGGCTAGAGGGCAGAGGTTTGATGGGAAGAGAGGAATGAGGTGAGCTGAAGAATTAGGCCATGTAAGTCATATAGAGTTATATCATACAGGGCCTTGCAGGTAATGACAGTTCTTTGTCCCAGGTGCAAGGTGGCATCTTTGTGGGGTTGCTTAAATGGATACTCTGGGTCCCATGAGATATAGGAGAAAAGGAAGGCAAAAGTGGATAGAGGGTTTCCAGTTAGGGTATTTTTGTGATTCCAATTGAAAGATGATGAGAGTTTAGATTATGGAGGAGCAGTGAAATAGAGAGGGGTAGATGGAGCCGGGCTCGGCGGCTCAGCCTATAATCCCGCGCCTTTGGGAGGCTGAGGTGAGTGGATTGCCTGAGCCCGCGGGTTTGAGACCCACCTGGGCAACTTGGCAAGACCTCATCTCTACAATAAATCAAAAAAAAAAATGAGCTGGGCGTGGTAGCACGCGCCTGTAGTTCCAGCTACTCAGAAGGCTGAGGCAGAAGGATTGTCGGAGCCCAGCAGATCAAGGCTGCGGTGGGTGACAGAGTGAGACTCCAACTCAAAAAAAAAAAAAAAAAAGAGTGGTAGATGGATGCAGGAAGCATTTAAGAGCTAAAGTGATAGGCTTTGAGACACACTGGATGTGAAAGTGAGCCGAGGGAAGAACTGAGAAGGACACTGCTAGAGACTGAATGTTTATGTCCACCCCAAAGGCAAAGGGTGGTGCCTTTAGGAAGGGATTAGGTCCTGAAGACTGAGCCCTCGGGAATGGGATTAAAAGAGTCCCCAGAGAACTCCCTCACCTCTTTCAACATATAAAGACACAGCAAGAAGTCACCATCTATGAACCAGAAAGTGGGTCCTCACCAGACACCAAATCTAGCGACACCTTAATCTTAGAATTCCCAGACCCTAGAACTATAAGAAATAAGTTTCTGTTGTTTATAAAACACTAATCTATGTTTTTTTGTTACAGCAGCCAAAATAGATTAAGACAGACACCTTGGTTTCTGCTTTGGTCTACTGCATAGATGGAATGCCAGTAACATAGACAGAGGATTTTGGAATAAGGACAATGTTGGAAGATCATGTTTTACACTTATTTGGCATGATGTGCCTTTAAGACAGCGGAAATGTCAAGGAAATGGTTAAATACTCAGGCCTGGAATTCAGAGGTGAAGCCAGAGCTTAAGATACAAATTCGAGTCATCTCCATAGAAATGGTACCCGAAGCCCATGGTCATGTCAAGGATGGCCAGAAGAGTACTGAGGACTGAACCACGAGAATGCTAGCATCATTAAGTGTTTAGAAGTGCAAACTCTGGAGTCAGGTAGCCTAACTTTGAAACCTGGCTCTACCAATTATGAGCAATTTTGCCCTCTCTGAGTATCATTTACATCCTCTGAAAAATAGCCAGTAGTTGTTATGAGGATTAAATGAGATAATACACAGAAAGCACCTATCATAATATAGATATTTCATAGCAACAGCTCAAAATGTTAGCGCTACTGCTAATACAACAGGGAGGGAGAGGACAAGCTGGCAAAGGAGATGAGGAAGGAGCCAGAGAGAAAAAGAAGAAAAATCACAACAGTGAATGTTTTAAGGAAGAGTTAGCAGTGTTGATGTTGCAGATAGGTCAAAAAGATGAACATTGATAAATGCCCTCTAAATCTGGGGACCTTCGAGAAGCCATATAAGTAGGAGAGGTGGGCGGATGCCAGATTGGAGTGAGTTAGGGTGAGAAAATAGAGACAGCAAGTGTAGACCCCACTTTGAGAGTTAGACTAATCAAGGGTGAATAAAGATAGGTTCCTAGGGAGAAGGAGAAGGAAGGTCAAGTTGTGCTGTTACTAGAAGAAAGAGATATCATCAGATATCCACCAGTGCTCTCCTGTGTAATGGCTGGCTTGGGAGGTTGTGCGTTTCCCAATATTGTTCACACAGAACCAGGACGACCAATTGTTGAAGAAGGATGAACAGAGAAACTGATGACTTGGAAACCTACAATTCTGTGAAAGGGGTGAAGGAAACAAAGGGACTAGGAGTTGGGGGTCAGGAAGAGTTGGCTGGTGTTTATGAATTGCAGAGAAAGGTGGTATTGGGCAAATCAGCCTTGCTTAAGTCAAGCAGTACTCAGGGAAAGTGTGTAGAACCGAAATGAGGAGTAATGCCATATAAATATAATTTTTGAACTTCTAGATATACACTCATGTTAACCTCACAGAGAAATCCAACAACACTGATGCAAAAACACAGAAAGGAGAAAAGAAAGGATAAACTACCTAAATATCGATGACTATAAATGAAAAGAACAAGCCAGGCTCAGTGGCTCAGCCTGTAATCTTGCATCTTTGGGAGGTTAAGGTGAGTGGATTGCCTGAGCCCGCGGGTTCAAGACCTGCCTGGGCAACTTGGCGAGACCTCATCTCCACAATAAATCAAAAAATTAGCCGGGCATGGTAGCACACGCCTGCAGTTCCAGCTACTTGGAAGACTGAGGTGGAAGGATCGCCGGAGCCCAGCAGGTCGAGGCTGCGGTGGCTGGGAGCGGCCACTGCACTCCAATCTGGGCGACAGAGTGAGACTCCAACTCAAAAAAAAATTAAAAAAATAAATAAATAAAGGAAAAGAACAAAGAAGACGCATGTCTAATTTTCAGAAGATGGAAGAGTCCACAAAAGAAAAGTGTGAAAGAATGAAGGAAGGAGCGGAGGAAGGAAGAGCAAAAGGAAAGGTGGAGAAGGAAAAGAATACAAGGAGTAAACATGAAAACAAGGGGTAATACGCATAAAAGGACTAATGCCAAACATTGACCTTGGCTATCTCTCAGTGAAAAGAATACAGGAGTTTTTCATTTTCTTCATTTTGATTAGCCATACTTCTTAAAATTTCTCATGTTTTCTCCTTGCATGTACTTACAGGGAAGATCATCCATTTCCCAGCCTCCCTGCAATTAGGTTTGTTAGGATAGCAAACACCAGGTATAATCTGTAAAAAATTGATTTTAACTGCTGTGCCCTCTAAGAATTCATTTTCTATTGTCTTTAAGTGTAGTCATTTATTGCACTTAAAAGTTCACAAAGAAGCACTTAGTTTTAAAAGAGAAAAACAAAAGTGTCCTTACCCAAATCATCAGCATATTTCTGAAAAATAAAAATGACAAGATAAAGTATTATTAATAAATGTAAGACCAGGCACAGTGGCTTACACTATAATCCCAGCAATTTGGGAGGCCAAGGCAGGAGGATCACTTGAGCCCAGGAGGTCGAGGCTATGGTGAGTGAGGATCGTGCCACTGCACTTTAGCCTGGGTAACAGAGTGAGACCTAGTCTCAACAAAAAGGGGAAGACAAAGAAATGTAAGCATTGTCCAATTGAATCATACTTAGATATTGTAACATTAAAAATCACCTACTATGAATGATATAGATAAATAAACTTCTAAAAGCATCTATGCAGTTTGACGACCAGCATACACTAGACTGTAGGGCCAAAACTGTAGGGCCAGACTATCCATGTCCTCCTTATAGAACCAGGCAATGTGATTCCTGGATCAATAGTTACAGAACATGAGTATACTTATAACACTAACCGTGTGTGTGTGTGTGTGTGTGTGTGTGTGTGTGTGTGTGTGTGTGTGTGTATGTGCGTGCACACGCACGTGCATGAGGGTGATTATGAAAATTTTTATAGATTAAAACAGTTATCGATGCAAAAAATGGAGGAAAAGAAGCCTTAATTGTTTTGATGTAAAACCCTATCTTTAAAAGTCAAATTTGGTAGGGCTCGGTGGCTCAGCCTGTAATCCCAGCACTTCGAGAGGGCAAGGTGAGTGGCCCACGGGTTCGAGACCTACCCAGGCAACTTGGCGAGACCTCGTCTCTACAATAAACCAAAAATTAGCCAGGAGTGGTAGCCCGCACCTATAATTCTGGCTACTTGGAAGGCTGAGGCGGAAGGATCCCAGGAGCCCAGCAGATTGAGGCTGCGGTGACCGGGAGCATGCCACTGCACCCTAGTCTGGGCGACAGAGTGAGGCTCCCACTCAAAAAAAAAAAGTCAAATTATGGGGCATGGGGTGGGGAGATACAATATTAATAAAAGTATCTGATCTCAAACCAGGCAAAGTGGGGACCAAAGGGAGGCCCAAACTTTACCTGTATGATGTCCACTTGCATACCTACCCTGAATTGTATCCCACACTTTAAAATAAAATATATTTTTAAAAAGTCAAATGACTCTTATGCCTCAGATAATCTGATGAAACTCACTTTTTTTATTCATCCATGCACTACGTACATACATTTATCTTCTCATTACCTTAACTCTAAGCCTTTTCATTGAAATTGCCTTAGTTTACAGATATATTCTCTACCTCTGAAAATTTTTCCATCACTTAAACATTTTACTAAATCCTCCTTCTTTCATGAAGAACTTTTCAAATTAGTAAAGAAAAAAAATGTGACAATACTACCATTTTCCCTTTTGAACAATATCATTTTTTTCCTGTAACTAGAATAGTCTGTATCAAGTAGAAATGTGTTTGGCTGCAAGTAACCAAAAACTGTGTTTAAATCTGTGGTTGAACCATAGGTATATGTATTATCTCACTGAGCGATGTCTATAGGTAGGTGGTCCCAGGATTCTTTCAGGGGTGCAATGGTTTCATCAAGGACCCAGACACTTTTCACACTCCCAAGTCATCATCATTAGCATGTGGCCTTTTATTCCCATGTCTATAGCCTCACTGTTGTAATATGCCTGCTGCAACCCCAGACATCACATCCTCACACTGCTTAGACACAAGAATCAAGAACGTGGCAACAGATGTTCTTCTCCCAAAAGGTTCTGCCCTTTATCTGGAGAAGAATCATTTCCAGAAGTCTTCCTTATAGCCCCATAAGCCAAAACTGCCTACCAATGTTGCAAAGGAAGTTGTGAAAGCATCTCTCTTTTACACATCTAGTCAAACTCAGTCTCCTCTTTTGTTTGAATTCAATGAAATAGTGTCTTGGCTCTATCTCCAACATCCCTTTTGAGGGGGGACCCCCTCAAAAAAAATGGAATTATCTTTTGGAGGGTAGGCCAAGGAGTTTTTCATTTTCTTCATTTTGATTAGCTATATTTCTTAAAATTTAGGTCAAGAAGTTGTTCCTTCAGATCAAATCGTCAGCCAAAGTTTTTATCTGGAAGTTTTGACAAGGTTGAGTCACAATTTGCAGAAGAAATGCTCCAATATATGGCAAACAGGTGACTGGTTCCTCCATCATGACAATGCACCTGCCCACATGACATTGAGTATTCAGCAGTTTTGAACCAAAAACAGCATACCTTCCATGCCCCACCCTGCCTATTCACCCAATCCCGCCCCTAGAGAATTTTTTGTTTCCTGGATGAAAAAGTCCTTAAGGGGAAACATTTGGCCAGTGTGGGAGAGGTGAAACAAAAAAATAGCAGAAGCATTACAAGGCATCAAAGGTGATGAGTTCAAAAACTGTTTTGAGCAGTGGAAAAAGTGTTTCAATAGGTATATTGCGGCAAACGGAGAGTACATTGAGGGTGATGAAAGATTAAATATGTAAGAATACATCCACAATTTTATATAAGTAAATTCTGGGTTTTTTTTTTTTTTTTTTTGGAGACCTCCTTGGTAATTCGCTTCGCACCCCTCCCCACTGTCACCATTGTACTATAAGCTTCAGAACATCCCACCTGAAGTACTTTAACGGTTCCTCATTGGTCCCCTCTACCATCCACTAGCGTGCCCGCTGCCTTCCAAGTACCTTCAACTCCACACCTCAAGGCTACTGTGCATGCTCTCCCCTTCCCCGCCTCCGCCAATTTCACCTCAGCTTATGTGCACGCAAGGGTTCTGTGTAAAGTGTTGTCACTAAGTCATTGAAACATGACAGAGACATTCAAGGAGTTGAATATAAATGGGGAGAGGAATGTGAGAGAATCCATTTTTCATATCAGTGGTTAGTACAGTTTCATTTTTTTAAGAAAATGCTTAAAAAATGAAGAGTGGGCAACAGAGTGAGACCCCAGGTCAAAAAATAAACAAAAAACAAAAAAAAAGTACTACTTTCAAATACACACTGCTGTGCATAACAATTCAAAGAACCTCACACTAAAAATTTCATTCAATGAGGACCCATTTACTGATACTAATTTTCTTTTTTTTTTAAGATGTGAGGTACAATTCAGGGTTAAGTATACAAATAGTCATTATGCAGGTACCCTTGTTGATGAGGTATGCCCCTCCTTCCCCTGGCGGTTTCCCTTATCTG
This sequence comes from Carlito syrichta, assembly GCF_000164805.1. Taxonomy (NCBI): domain Eukaryota; kingdom Metazoa; phylum Chordata; class Mammalia; order Primates; family Tarsiidae; genus Carlito; species Carlito syrichta. The sequence continues at coordinate 611,241 of NW_007255813.1, read as the reverse complement.
CCAGTTCCACTCCCCCCTCCCCTGGCAGTTTCCCACTACTGCCAATTCCTTTCTTACAGTATTATAATTGTTTAAGGTCCACTTATGAGTGAGAACATATGGTACTCTGTTCTTTTTTTCTTTGATAGACCACTGGGTATGATAGACTCAATCCATCCATGTTGCTGTGAAGTTCATAATTTTGTCCTTCTTTATGGCTGCATAATATTCCATTGTGTATATGTACCACATTTTTTTAACCAGTACAGCTTCGATGGGCAGTATTATTGATTCCATGTTTCTGCTATTGTGAATAGAGCTGCCAGTACTAATTTTCTTTTACCATAGAATCAGCAATGTAACAACCCAGCTCCGTAACTTCCCAGAGGTGATGACACTCAGACATCCCTCTATGATTTAATTTCTTCATCTATAGAGTAATGGCACAACAATGAACTGGTTCATTCTCTCCTCAAAACTGGAGGCCTGTCTTTTTTCAATCCCAAGAAATAAATAAAAATGCATGACTTTAAGGCTGAGCGTGGTGGCTCATGCCTGTAATCCCAGCACTTTGGGATGCCAAGGCAGGATTTTGAGAGCAGCCCAAGCAACATAGCAAGACCTCAGCTCTACAAAAGAAAATTTTTTTTAATCTGGCCATAGTGGCACACACCTATAGTCCCAACTGAAGCAGAAGGCTCACCTGAGCCCAGAAGGTTGAGGTTGTGGTGAACTGTGATGGTGCCACTGCACTCCAGTCTGGGCAGCAGAGTGAGACCCCAAGTCAAAAAATAAACCAAAAAAAAAAAAAAAAAGCACTACTTTCAAATACACACTGCTGTGCATAACAATTCAAAGAACCTCACACTAGAAACTTAATCATATATTCATATTTTATCGACTTTACTGCATTGAAATACTCTGTGCAATTATTTCTTATTCTACATTGCAAGTTGTGTTAGACAGAATGTCTTTCACGACTTATAAACAGCAGAAAGGCCTCAGAACAAAGATGTTCAGACACAAGTTGCTGCACACTCTGTGCCTCAGAGTTCAATGTCCCTCACATGCTTGTACATGAGCTCAAAGAACATCAAAATAGTTCTCTGGAAAAGAAGAGCATCCTGGAGGCTGAAGAAAGCTGCACCTCTGCCTTTCTTAGTGAAAATGCCCTGTGTCAATCTCTTTCTGTCAAACGAATAAAGAGGACCGGCATGTGACCAGAAGCAAAGGCATCCTGAACCTTGACATAATCCCGTGATTCACTTCCTGCACTGAGTGGTTCAGGGCTGAATTTATACTCCGCTGGTAGGGTGGCTGTCCATGGACTTCCAGACCTGAAAGAAGGAAATTCACATCCTCGCTTAGGCGGTAGTGAAAACCGCGGAAGCTAAAGTCAGACCTCCTGAGTTCCAACCCGGTCCTGCCACGTACTAGACGGGCAGTCCTGAGCAGCCATTTAACCTTTCTGCACTAGGGTTTATTCGCCCGTCAAGTGGGTATAATCACAGCACCTACCCTCTAGGACTTCTGTGAGAAGTAAATGAGTTAATCCACAGAAAGCCTCGGAACACCTCCTGGCTGGCACAACCGAGCATGTTAATGTTACAGCCTTTCGACTAAGGGCTCCTGAAACTCTGGAGCATTTTGCCCGGGTGTGAGTGAGATCTCGTGTGTTGCAAAGCTTTGAAAGCGAACACGAGAGAAATCAGGGCGGGGCAGTGGGAGAGCTGCGGTGTGAAATTTATCCAGCAGAGCCCACCTACAGCCTAGCCTCGGGTCTCCACCGTTTGTTCTCCAAGAATCGGTCGAGCGAGCGGCGCAGCACTGCTTCTCTCCAATCAGACACCTCAAGGCCGGCGCCACGTTTGCGACCTGATCCAATCTCGTCCCCGAGAGGGCGGGAACTCGAAGTTCCTACCTGCACCTGTGGCGGCGCCTCCTGGGCATTTTTTTCTTTTTCTTTTTCTTTCTTTTTTTTTTTTTTTTTTA
>NW_007255813.1:601647-609092 GCF_000164805.1 Carlito syrichta | reverse complement strand
CGAGTCCCGCGGGCCCCGCCACCGTGCCCTCCGCCCACCGCGGACCGCGCAACAAGCCCCGGGCCGCCACCGCTGCGGCGCGCAGGAGTTGGAGGTGCCGAGGAGACCCGCTGCCGCACTTGATCAAGCTGGGCTGCCGAGATCACGGCTGGCACCCTTTCCAGAAGCCTGAATCTCTCCAAGTCCGCGCCCGGGGACGCGGAGCCCCAAGCTTCCAGGTTGACCCGAGCGCGCCCCCTTCGTGCTCTCGGCCACGATCGCCGCGCGAGGCCGCCGGGTCCTGGGGAGCCCGAGCAGGTGAGCGACTTGGGGTAGTTCTCCGTCCACCGAGAGAGAGCCGGGCACCGGGGTGTCACCCTGAGATGCTGCCCTGTGCCTCCCAGTCCCCCGCCTCCCGGCAAACCACGGACCCTCCAAGACTGCGTTCTCGGTACATCTGCGTCTTTTCCTTGCACAATGCGTACAAAGTCCTTCCGTTCTCACAAAGTTGCTAATTGTGGAGAAGAAAGTGTGGCTCAGAGGACAGTAAACAACATCAAGACACCCCACCGCCACCAGTAGTAAACAGCTTGGAGGGGGGTGCCTTTCTGATCTGCAACGTAGGAGAGAATAGTATGTTTGCAACTCAGCCGTAGATTGTGCCCGAGGGCGCGGGTGCCTTTTGTACCGAAAGAACTTTTGGCCGTCTTTTCTTGTATTGTTTTCCAGTCGCGGCGCTAGCGTGTCCGCAGGCGTCCAGGGGAGGAGCCGGGGCCTCAGGGTTTCGGGGCGCAGCCGAGACCGCCTCCCGTAGGCGCTCCCACTTCCTCTCCCTTGCGGTTCCGGGAGGAGAACCTCCTGCACCCAACGGCGCTGAAGTTTCCCTCCGAGCGCGCTCGCCAATCCCCGGAGCGTCGGCGCGTGGGCTGGGACGCGCCGCCCGGCGGAAACCCGGTAGGGAGCCGCGGCGCGAGCGAGCCCTGCGCGTTCCCGTTGGCAGCGCCCCGTAGACCCCGCGCAGAGAGTGGACAGAGTCTCGTTTACCGTATTTGCACCTAGGTGCTATTTAGCGGCCTTTTCGCCGCGCTGAAGGGGTAGTAAGAGCTTGGGGAAGAAGCGATTTGTTTGCGAGTTCCTGGTTGCGCGCGCTCTCCTTTGGACCCGAGGGAATCGCAGGAGGAAAAGAACAGAGGCCTTTCATTTGTAGTAGAAATTTCAAGAGTTGAACTGCGTAGCGCTGACTTGGTGCATATTTTAATGCAGAGCCGAGGGAAGAGGACATTCTACTTGGCCTCTTCTCAACCGTCGGCTGGGGTGGCTTCAGAAAGGCGCAAGATTGGTCTCTGGGCACTAAAAGGAAGAGTAGGACGGTGGTTTTCAAGGGAAGTTAAATCTCGACAGGCTTCTCAGAAAGTCACGAGGCAGAAGTAGTTAAAAGCAGAATTTTAAAGAAGGAAACCCCAAACATCATAAGCTTATCTTTCTCTCTTACTGGAATATAAGTTCTACGTAGTATCACATCGAAAGGCTCTAGGGACAGAAGTCTATGGGGGGGAAATCCGTGAGAGAAATTTCATGACTGTTTGACCGTGAACTAGTACTCACTGTTGACCTACAGAGAGGACGCGCTTAGTTCTGACCGCCCCATTCTTGGGTTCCCATCCAAGGGAGACCGCTCTGGGCGGGTGGGTCACCTTTGGGCGTCCGTCTACTGGCAGGGGGTGTGGATAGGACGGGCCCTTTCCCTCTCCTGCTGGTTGACCCAAGATGGCCAAGAAGCTCCCCTGGGTGCCCCCCATACCCTGACCACTGCACTTCCCCTGTAGACAGGGGAGTTCCAGACTCGGCCTTCAGACCAGGTAGCGGCGCCCTGGAGGCCGCTCTTCGCCCGCACCCTCGGGGGTGCGGCGGTGCCTACCGGGGGCTACCCGACTCCGGGCTTGGGGCGCTGTGAGCCCCACCGATCCGGTGCCAGGCGGAGCGTCGGAGAGGAAATGGGATTGAGGGGCACGGGACTTCGACCAACCCAGTAACTAAGTTTTATTTTCTTCCCCAGCGTAGGGCGCGTCCTCGGCACCCACCCCGTAGCCGCGTGGGAGAAGTCGGGGAAGGGGTGGAGTGGACGGCCAGAGACCACGCGGAGAGAGAGCAGCCACCGAGGCCCTTCCCCATCAGGGCACCCGGACCCCTCGGCCGACCATGGCCGACAGCGGCGGCACCGGCAGCTCCGGCCCCTGGTGGAAATCCCTCGCCAACAGCAGGAAGAAGAGCAAGGAAGGCACGGTGGGGGCGCAGCCTCCGGCCCAGCCCGCCTCCGGGGAACCCGCGCCGCCCACCCCGGACTGGACTAGCAGTTCCCGAGAGAACCAGCACCCCAACCTCCCCGGGGGCGCCGGCGAGCCCCCCAAGCCAGACAAGTTGTGCGGGGAGAAGTCGGGCAACAGCCGTCGCAATTTGAAGATCTCGCGCTCGGGCCGCTTTAAGGAGAAGAGGAAAGTGCGCGCCACGCTGCTCCCGGAGGGAGGCAAGTCCCCAGAGGAGGCGGGTGCCCTTGGTGATCCCCACGAGGACAAGCAATAGCCCGAGGGCTCCAGGACTCTCTCTCTTCCCACCATGACCCCCAAGCTCCAGTTCTAAACCCCGAGACTTCTGACCCGCCCCTGGACTTGGTGTCTCACCATACCAAATTCCGAATATTCACACCATGCCTTCCTGATTTTATGTTTCTGAAAATTGAAGTGTCAATTGAGTTTTCAATATTTCATGACTCAAGGATGCATTAAGTATTTATTTGCGGTAAGGAAGATACCTGCTGCTGAAGAGGTTGCATAATTATTTTCTTCAGAAAGCTATTCTGGGATCCAGCCCCTGGCTCATATCACCAGTGGGAGTGAGAAGGGTCCTTCTCTCAGAGATGGTGGCTCAACTTGAACTCCGGTCCCTCAATTGAGGACAGTGTGCCCTTATTCAAGATTTCATGGAACGTGAATCACCGTGCTATTTTTAATGCCCAAGAAATGCACTTTAGGGGTACCGCCATAGATTTTTACCTTAAGTGAGTGGGCAGGGAGAGAAGAATCGTCCTTAAATTGCAGCATTTTAAAGTGGGATTGGATTGCCTTTAATGTGGGACTACAAAACTGTACTACTACCTGCTTATGTGTGAGCTATTAAAATTGTTGTACTGTAAGACTGAAGGTTGACTTTTGTTTTTTTTCCACTCTAAGACTGAAACCCATCATACTAAAAGCAGGCATGCAAAGTCCGAAGTGACAGAGTTAATCATTTGCCATGCAGTGCAGCAGCTGCTATTGGAAAGCTGTAGGGAAGAGAACATTTCTAGAAACCGGCAACACCCGGACTAGAACCAGTTAGCCAGGTATCCCTATTTATAACCAAATTCAAGGAAGGGAGAGAGAGGTACCAATTCATTATTCCTAAATTCTCCTTTTATTTCCGTCACTTTCATAGAGTACAGCAAGTCACAATGTAGTAATACATCCTTCTCAGTGTGCATAGTTAACCGTAGTAACATTTGTCTCCAAATACTCAAACAAGTGGACTGAACTCAGTTTGTGCAACCAAAGCAGTTCCCAGTGCTTTGCTTTAAAAGCTTATTTCTTTAGTCTGAAATATGCCTTTATCTAGTTTCAAACCCTTTAGATCTACCAATCTGAAGATTCTGAACAAAAATCTACCTGTCAGCTTTTATTATGAACTTAAAGAAAAAGAGTAAATGAATACCACTTGCTTTCAATAAATTACAAGAGAGTTATTGTAATCGTTAAGAGGCACTGGAACCTTTTCCCACCACAATTCAGTTCTTTTATAAACATCTAGAAATGCGTGGCAGGGAAATTATATGGATCAAAGTGCATATCTTTTTAGATAATGACGATCAAGAACTTAATTGTAGCTTCTCAATTTGTACATAGAAACAGGCTATTTTTGTTTCTCTCAAATTAGTAATTTATAAAGTAGCAAAAGTGTCAATTGTTTAGATAAATTTAAGCAAGAAACGTGATGAAGAGGGCTAAAATGAATTTAAATTAATGAATGAGGCTTGAGTACCCACAGAATACTAGAGCTAGCCATTTGACAATTGGCTTTCCACATTCCAGACTTTTCTCAAAAGGAAATTGTTTATGTGCAGATTGTAAACAACTTACATTAAAGAGAAAGCATGTGAGAGTTTGTTTTGTAATCATGAAAACAATTTTTTGTTGTTTATTTAAAACCAGAAAGTATGTGACCAGGGAGGCTTCCTGGATGAGGAAGATTTTACATTAATTTTAAATGGGCCTACCATCTCTAGATTCAGATAAAAAGGGAGTTGAGAACTTGGAGTAAAGAAGAAATTCAATTTAGTTGCACAAAAGGGAAGGGCTTGTAGGCTGGCAGAGTAATGGGAGCGAATACAGCAGACATCAAATAAGGCTTTGGAAAACCTTCATAAAGCATTTTAATTTAACTCTTCATAAAGTGATCAGAATTAGAGTAGGTAACTGCCCAAAATGTTCTCTTTCCTTCAAGAAGACTATTAGATTAGGACTATACCCATTTATAAAATTAGGACTATACAGAAAATTATATAATTTTAAAATCTTATGCTAACTTTCCCCCAGTTTTATTGTCTTAAGGTAATATTTTTCTTAAAAATTATTTGAGTTACAAAACATTGACATCTTCCAATGTTCTGTGTCTGGTTTTGTATCCCATCCAAGTCTACAGTGCAACAGATAATCGATAGCAGACATAGTGGTGGAACTTATATTAGCATATTAACATGACACTTTTATCCCACTGTTCTGAAAGAATTTAAAACATGCTAATGGCAGTTATGACAGTGAATGCAATTCACAATCTGCCATTGAGGTTTGTAATTACATCGTTTTAAAGCAGTACTAAATTATGCAGTGGGAGCAACACACTGATTTAATCCCAACTCAGTGAAATCAGAAACCAAGCAAAATTGGTGGAATAGAAAGATCATGAGCAAGAGCAGATCATTTAACAAAGTGTCTTGCTGGAATTTATGTGCTCTACCAATGATTCAGTGCATTCCCATAGCACATACAGATTTTAATTTTTTTTAAGTCTTGAGATAATAGTAAATAAAAGGAAAATATTGTTGAATTAAATTTGGGGATAATTAGATTAGAGACTTTTGTTTTCTTTAAGTCTCTTTAGACATGAAATTTGACTCACGAATTTGGAAACCATTAAAGAAATTTTAATACTATGCTTCCAAATAATATGGAAAAAGGAACAAAAATCTAGTGGTGTGTTTGCTAAGTACTCTTGTAACCACAATAATTACATACACAGGGTAGTTTTTGCCTCAGTGACGCTCCTTGCAAAGTCGGTAGCTAAGCAGTGACTCATATTACAGGTCACCTGAATGTCCCTTTGTGTTCAGACTGCTATTGTCCATCCTATTCTAACTTGCATTTCAAAAGCACAAACTGTTTTGAATATGCAGTTAGGATATTTGGCTTCAGTGTAACACCTGGAAATATGTTTTCTGCTTTGAAATATTATGTGAACTCTGCAACTCTGGTCCTGCCCAGGGAAATATATACCTAATGAGCATTGACTAAAGCTTCGTTAAAAATCGTTCTTTTCTTGAGACGTAGAAGAAAATGTGGGTGGCTTGAAATAAAAATTAGAAGACAGAATTTTAAAAATTAGCAGACAGAACTTAAAATATAAGGTAAACCAGGAGGGAAAAAATGAAGGGACACTAATGTCCAGTGACCACAGGGAACTTTTATGAAAAACAGAGAGAAATAATATTATTTTGCCCTAGCTAAGAAGTGTCAGTCTGACAAGCAAACAAAAAGCTAGCTTGATAAACATATTAAAGGAAGATTATTTTTACGTCTATTTAATTCTTAGTGGATTTTAATATAACTATAAAAAATTTAGGAGACTCTTCCTTGGGATAAGTTCAAGTTTCTCTTGATGGCAAGTAGAAAGTGAGACCAGAGATATTTTATACACTTGGATGTTAACAAATAAGTACCATAGACTGGAAACAAGTATGGAACCCACGGTAAACTTTGGCCCTGTTGAACTGTCTGTCTCATTGCAGAACTGTTCTTCTCACCTGTTCTCTCCACTCCCTGGCCTCATTCTCACCTTGCCTCTGAGCCAACACACATGCATTCTCATGAGGTTCAGAGACATGAAAATGGGACTGCCAGGAGGCACATAAGCCTTCCCCTGCCTCCTGCAGGCACAGCCTATTGCTAACCACTTTGTCAGAAGATGACCCTGCAGATTTGTGACATGGTATAGTGTTCATGTTAAGAGAAGTTTATCACTAAGGAAATAGGCTGTAAGGAAACTACACAGGCCTTGCCTTAGAAGACAGTTGACTATTTATTTAGAAATGGCAATAGCTATGGACCATGATATATAAGACTGACAGTAGAATATAAGCAGTCTTTCTGGGTATTTAAAACAAAGAATTCAGCTGTGCTTTCAAACCAAATTGTTCTGCTGCTAATGAAATGACAGACTCATAATTATCATGTGTGTTGTTGGCATAACCTCATGCAGTGATGAGATCCATGAATACAGTGTCTTTATTTCTGAGGTTTGGAACAAGACTGTTTACCCAGGAGATAAAAATTTCTGGCCCTAAAATAAGAAGGTTCGATTTGAAGATCCCTAACCCCTGGAGGAGCCAGTGATTGATCTATTGGTTAAGTAGGGAGTATGGGACCAATACTGGACCTCTTTGCCTTTTTGGAAGGGGTTTTCCTTGAGTTACAAGTGCCCTGGATTATACATTTCTTTCTGGTAGCCAGTCAGTAAGCATAACTGCTGATTCATACCCTACAAGGATGGCAGCAGAAAGCTCCTGTAGTTTTCTGAGGCACCTGACTCTAGATCTCTCTCTGACTTGCTTTAGATAAAGGCTTAGATAATCAGCATGTTTGCTCACTTTTCTGTAGAATTAGGACCTATTCCCTTTTTTGTGTGTGTTCTGCTATTTTAAGCAACTAGCTATAAAATTTAACTCATGTAATGTTCATTGTTTGCTTTAAAACATAAGGCACCAGCTGACCAATATTGATTGTTAGGTGGGGAGGTAAGAGGGAAGGCCAAGAAGTGTATATAAACGGCGACATGGATGCTACCACCACCATGCTGTCATTTGGGCCAACCATCAGGGTAGTTTTACTCCATAGAAGCATCAAACCTCATTATTCATGTTCAGACTCAAATTGTGAAAAAGGTATCTTATTATAGTATGTTAGCACTCAAAAGTATGCGTTCGCATCTATTATTTCTTTTGTTCCTCGTAACTAGCTCTCAAGGGTCCAATCCACCTTATTGTCTACTATTATTTAAAATGTTTCCATTCCCATTGATGTTGTCCTAGGTCAGGAATTAATCACTCCCAGGCACAAGGGCCCCAAAGACAATAATTTCTTTTCTTTTCTTTTTTTTTTTTT
>NW_007255813.1:565398-601503 GCF_000164805.1 Carlito syrichta | reverse complement strand
CCCGTGGGCTCAGGCAATTCACTCACCTCAGCCTCCCAAAGGCGCGGGATTACAAGCTGAGCCACTGAGCCCAGCTGACAATAATTTCTTAACTCTTCCTCATACTCTATTTGAAACCTTGCAGGACAATGCCAAAGTCGTTCACAGGGGCCACCACCCATGTCCAGCTATTCCGTATGACTAACAATTTTTGGAGTGTGATTGTGCCTTGCCATGTCTGTAGGCTTCTGCTTATCCTGTTGCCTCTGTTTGGCATGTTCTTGCTCTACCACCTGTCTGGCAAACCCTCAATCAATCTTCAAGACTCAAGAATCACCCAGGCAGAGCTGATTTCTCAGTTGAGATACATGTATGGATAATATATTCAAGCCAGTGTTACCTACAACCAGTCAATATAAATATGATCTCGTGTCTTCCTACCCTTTTAGTTGTGGAGCTCAGGAAAATTCTTTATTTACTTTCATGAACTCTTGGTTAATCTATAAGAAAATTGACCCTTCAGACAGCACAAGCAGCTCGCATGTAGCTTACAGTAGGGTCATAATCTTTTCTCCTCTAGGGAAATCTCTCTCTCCTCCTATGACTGGCAGGTAGAGAAATTTCTGGGGATTGTGAATCAGTCAGAGTCCAATCAGGAGAGAGAAACCACACAGTAATTTGAAAAGGGAGTATTTCGTGTAAAGAACTGTTACCCATAACAAGGATTGAAATAATAAGAAATTGACTAGTAAGAAGTAAAGGGAACCCTAAAGAATATAGGAATAGATGTAAATGAGCAGCCACTACTCCTAGAACTCAAGAAAGACCCCCCTCTTCCCTCCAACTTCCAAGTCACTAATGGGTCAACAAATTGCTGTAGAGCCCCACCAGCTGAAGTTGCAGATTACTGTGTTCCAATGGGTCCTAAAGCATGAATCGCTAAATGCTTTGAACCTCATGGATGAAAATAACACAGGAAATATCATTAGGTTAATATAGGGAGAAAATTTGTATTTCTGCAGGCTAGGCTACATGAGTTTCATAACATCTCTTTCTTCCAGTTAACACCCTCTTATGAGGCAATCCTCTCAAGATGAAGTCCAAAATCATTAAAAACACTTTAAGGATCCTCCATGGCCTAACCTCTGTTGATTTCTCCTGCTCTCTCTGCCTACCTGCCATCTCCCCAAACACTCTCTTTCTAGATGAAGTAAGCTTGTTTCAGTTCATTGACCACCACCTCTCTTCTGCCCCTAGGTTTTTAAAACATACTTCTGGTGTCCAAGAGCTTGGTGAGCCTCTTTGGATATGCCCTTTCTTTGTAGACGTCAGTGATTTTGAGAACACTTCTGCTGCTTGAGCAACCATACATAAACAGAACTTGAGTGGAGTCACCTAGCCTCTCTGGCTCCATTTCCCTCATCAGTAAACGTAGGTGATAATATCACTTTGTGACATTTGCATGAACTAAGTGTACATAAAAGCATATCTCTCAGAGATAAGTTATGTAGCCTAGAAGAAACCCTCAGTAATACCAGCTGTTTAAATTTTTTACTCTTTTTTTAAAAAATTATTACTCTTGAGTAATGGGTTGAGGTTGGTCTGAGGAATTATTTCAGCGTTTTCCTTTAAAATCCATCTGGAATTTGAAGGCTCCACTTCCAAATCTGCTTTTTAGAAAAAATGTGGTCCTGCCTCTACTTAAAAAATTCAAGGACTGGTGACACAGGAGGTCTAGGAGATGGAGAAAAAGAGAGGACCACACATCCAGGCCCTGAGATAACAAAGAAAGGAGAGTAAGATTCTATGCTGTCATCTTTATGTCCAAGAATGTACCCTGGGAATGGAATGATTTTGTGAATGCATGTAAAGTGTTGCCAGATTTCTCAAGGATGTGGTGAAATAGAGAAATGAAGAGGCAATAAGCTTGGTGGGGAAATGCAATGGTAATTTTCAGCAATACCTAGGCATAGTTTAGGGTACTTATGGTACTTTGTCAACAATAAAATCTCCTAAACCGACCGGGCTTGGTGACTCAGCCTGTAATCCCAGCACTTTGGAAGGCCAAGGTGAGTGGATTGCCTGAGCCCGTGGGTTCGAGACCAGCTTGGGCAACTTGGTGAGACCTCATCTCTACAATAAAATAAAAAATAGCTGGGCATGGTAGCACACGCCTGTAGTTCTGGCTACTTGGAAGGCTGAGGCAGAAGGTCTATGCTGGGGTGGCCCTGAGCTTGCGTGCCACTGCACCCCAGCCTGGGCGAAGGAGTGAGACTCCAACTCAAAAAAAAAAAAAATCTCCCAAACCATGTGAATGACCATTCTCCCTGATTCTGATCCCAGAGACAGAAGAAAGATGAAGAAGTCGCCTTATTGTCACAATCTATATAGTTGACTCAGGCTCTTCACTTATGTATAGTGGGTGGATATTTTACATTTGGATGACCTTGCAGGGGCAATGATAGTGAGAAATCGAGGCAGGCCTCAGGTAGCTCCTTGATAGTTCCCTGGAATGCTTCAAAGCCAGCAAAGCCTGGCAGACCATCTACTGCAGGAAGTCTTAGGCTGAGTTTGCAGAAGGGTGTGTTTTTATTGAAGGTGGCTGCTCAGATCTTCATTGTGAAGTGTATTCTAAGTTTCTTTTACCCTAAGGCCAATTCTCAGGAATTTCAAGGAGATGCTGAGGCACAAGGAGCCTAGACATCGACAGAGCAGGAGATGTAGCCTAGTGAAGGTCCTGACAGGCACAAGAGTTCAGAAAGGATCTTCCCTGGCATCCTACACCTTCCCCAGTTAGATGTGATCAGAAAATCAGGCTGTGGATGTGCTGACCCTGGCATAGCCAAGACTACAAGCACCAGAGAGAATTTAGAGGGAAGTCAGTTCTTTGCTGTCTACATGGCCACAGAACCAGGGCTTCTCAGGAATGAAGGGTAGACCTTTACCCATTGCTCTCTTTAATTGTGGGGACACTAAGTTGTTTTATTTTTACAATGTAATATTTAATTTCTAGGCTTTCTAATTTCGGTGCAATTCAACAACTACGTATTGAATACATAGTACACACAGGCCCCTGGATGAGAGCCTTGGGGCCAAAGGTGAAAAAGACTGAGATATTAGTGTTTCACATACTCCATAAGTTTAAGCCCTGGTTATGTCATTCATATATTCATTTACTTATTTATTCAGCAAATATTTATTGAGTTTATTCATTCTTTGAATTATTCAATGTGCCTATAGGTACTAGGCAGATGCAGAAAGAAAATAGGATATTAAGTGTGCCCTGCAATACAGTGTAATAAAACAAAAACAGTTTGGAGACTGATATTGGATCATTTGAGAACCATTCAGGATATTTTGATTAATTAGTTGCATCTCAGGTAGTTTTACCTGAAGGCATTAAAGAGGCTCCAAATCGTGAGCAACTCACCCTCTTCGTTTCTGGATCACCATATGCCTGAACGAATATACAGTAGAGACCACCAGCAGAGTGCGATGTTTTGCCTCTTAATTCTTGAAGATTGCAGAGAGCCGCACTTGATGTTCAGGAACACCTCCCTGAAGATTCTAGAATCATGTCAATCTTGGAATTTTTTTTTTTCTTCAGCAAGTCCCTGTTTTTGACCTCTCATCCTCTTATCCTCTCAACCTCTGACCTTTCGAGGCACACAGATTCACTTCCTGGGAACCAATGTGCTTCTCTGCCTCAAAGCTAGAGTGCTATGCCTAGCCTCCCCAGTGGGCAGATGCTGAAATATGCTGCACTGTGTAAGTTCACTTGTTCTCAATTGGAGCAGAAGCACTTGCCAGCCAGTCTGTCCATTTCTCTTTATCATGATTGGCAGTGGTGAGTGCTGTGTGAGGACAGGAGATAACCAGTGGGGTGACAGCATACTCTTCCTCAGGCAGTCAGTCTGTTGTGGGGAAAGGATTATGAACGCAGGCATAGATTTAGGATCCATGGGTAGCTCTTTCAATGACAAAAGAGTCCAAATTTGTAGCTACAGATGGCCCTTGAGTTAACAGCCTGTATTTTGCCTTGGTCTCTAGGGGAAGTCCTGAGTGTAGCTGACAAGTTCACTAAATCCAACCCAGTTTGCATCCGTCCTTTCTTCTATTTGTTCAACCATCAAATTCCCTTTTCCTGAACTCACTGAGTGAAATACTCACTCATATATTTATTTTTAGGGTTTTCTAGCTACAAAAATACAGGTTGCTATCCTAGCATGATTATCTCCCTGGTGAATTATAAGAATCATGAAACTTCATTCATTAGGCAACAACTTTTACTAACTCCCTGGGAACAACGCGTCATGCAGAAACATCTACATATTCACTCTTCCTTGCCTTGTGATTATTCTAAGAAACAGTCACAACTACCACTGAACAGGATGAAATGCTGACTGTGGCTGACATTCCATTGGGCTTTACAACTTGGGATGCACTTCCAATACCATGATTTTATGGGAGCCACATAAAAACTGTGTGGCAAGGATGTTTGATTATTATTTCTACATCCACGCCTTTTTGATACGTGACTTTGCAGCTCTTCCCACAAGATGTGCGATCTAACTTCTAACCTTTTGTCTATAAGTTAGTCTTATGAGTTGCTTTGGTCAATAGAATGCGGTAGAGTGATATTATGCCAATTCTAAGTCCAATTAGTCTGCTCGGGCTGCCATAGCAAAGTACCACATGGGTGGCTTAAACAACAGAAATTTATTTTCTCACAGTTCTAGAGGCTAGAAGTCCAAGTTCTATCCAAGTCTAGGTACCATCAGGACAGATTACTTAGGAGGCCTCTCTTTTTGGCTTGTAGATGGCTGCCTTCTCACTGTGTCTTCACAAGGTCTTTCCCCTGTGCATGTGCTGAAAAAGAAGTCTCTGATGTCTCTTCTTCTTCTAATAAGGACTCCAGTCCTATTTGATCAAGGCTCCACTCTGATGATCTCATTTAACTTTTATCTTCTTCTCATGGGCCCTTTGTCCAAACATAGTCTTGTTGAGAGTTAAACCTTCAATATAGGAATTTGGGGGTGCTGCAATACAGTCCACAACACCAAATCTAGGCTTTAAGAGTGTCAACTTCCACTTTCTCTTAGGACCCCACCTCCAACTTGAGACAAGTCTGGGCTAGATTGCTGGAAGAGAGAGACTACATGGAGCCAAGGTGAGCTGTCCTTCTGAGGCCATCTGAGGGTGGCTACCCACCAACCAACCTGGCCACTAACTGAAGATGCATGAGAGAGCTTACCTGTTACTGGAACCACCCAACTGAGCCCAGTCCAAAGTGGAAACCTGTAGAATTGTGCACAAAATTATTTCCACTAAGTTTTTGAAGTGATCTGTTAAGCAGCAAAATCTGGTCCGGCAGATGTTACTTTCCTCTCCATTTTGTTGATGAGAGATTGAAACAAAGAAATTAATGATCACCCAAGGTTGTATGGCTAGTGAGTCCTAAAAAGCTGAGTCTTCTGAATTCAAATCCCTTGTTTTCTTAATTATCCTCTGATTAAACTCAAAGAAAAATGGATTCAAAGTCTGGAAACACAGATACATTGAAATAGGGAAACTTATAGTGATGCCTTTCCTGGCACATTGATTCTTAATGGATTGGACTTTAGAATGAGTATATGTGACTTGTGAGTGTGTGTGTGTACATCCGTGCATGCATTTACCTGTGTTTCTTCTGAAGGATACAGACCCAGGTTTTATCAGGCCCCTCAATGTCAAGTATAGGAAGGTCACCAGTGAGTCCTGTATGTTTTTTTATGCAGACCCTTGTGAACAGGGAAGAGCTTTATTGGCTGTGATGGGTTCAGGCACTGCATATTTATGTCAGCCTGATGGGGACAACCTCTAGGTGAGGGTGGGCACGTGCTTTAACATGCTCCTAAGATATAGATCTCAGAGAGAGTGTTTCCCAGCCATTTTCATGATATATTGAAGGCTGTTGTAGAAGCTAAGGTCAGGAACAGAGCAGGGGTACAGAGAGGAACTCACTGGGTTGGAATATGATTACTGCTTGAGAAGAATGACAGACAAGGTCGACGAGGGAGGCTTGAGTCCTAGGACCTCCATAAGACTTCCCTAGTTTTCCAAATCACACATCTCTCTGCCTTCACTGACAATCATAATGCCACTCTCCTATGCCAAAATCTTTGGAAGTGGTTTATTTTTGGTATTCTGCTCTTTAAGACAATGCTATAGGAAATAACTTGAACATAGATTTTCTGTAAAATAAAATTCTAGAAGTAGGCAGGTTGGGTCAAGAACATAGACTTCACAATTTTTATAGACAATTTTTTTTTTTTTTGAGAAAGCAGGATTTATTGAGAGGATAGAAAAGCTCCCACAATGGGAGGGGACTGGAAGGGGTTGCCCGATAAATTTTATAGATGTTGTCAAATTGCCCTGTAAGGGTTGAACCCATTTACACTTCACAAACAACGTATGAGAGAGCTGTTTCCCATGGTCTTGTTGAAAGAGTCTTAGCAAATTCCTGTATTTTAACTACTTAACAGGTAAGAAATGGTATATATCTCATAATAGTTTACATTTCTCTCATTATGAGTGAGCTTCACCCTCTCTTGGGACATTTAATTTCTATATCTTTTTGTATCAACTCTGCTCATATTTTGTCCATTTTTCTATTGTTATTGGTTTAATTGCTCTTCAATTATGAGACATATGCTAGTCTTGTTTCTCCAGCTAGATTGCTTTTTATCACATTTATGTTATGACATCATTGAATCATTGTATTCTTCACCTTTATTGATTTTTTTAAAGGATTTATTATTAATCTCCACCCGGTTTATTATCAGTGCCCTTCCCTAAGTACAGGACTGATGAATTGCACTTTCTTCTCTCTTGTTCTATTCTAGTGTGACGCTAAGTAAGAGCTCATCATCAACAACTATTTGGCTTACCACAGAAGAACTGAGTGTTATCTGGAGGCTGGAGTCTCATCTGTGGTGGCTGGGACCGTGATCCCAAAATATATGTCCTGACCCCCAGAACCTATGAAAATGACTTTATTTAGGAAAACGGTTTTTGCAGTTGCAACTAAGTTAAGAATCCTGAGATCATCTGTGATTATCCAGGTGGGCTGTGGATAACTATTCACATATACACAGTCAACTGACTGCCTCTGAAGAGGAGAGACACAAAGAGAAGAGGAGAAGACCATGGGAAGAGGGAGACATAGCCTAGAGTTAGGCAGCCGTAGCCCAAGGAACACCTAGAGCCACCAGAAACTGGGAGAGGCAGGGAAGGATCTTCTCTTACAGTCCCCAGAGGCAAGTGTGGCCCTGTACATACCTTAACTTTATACTTTTGGTCTTTAGAACTGTGAGAATACATTTGTATTGTTTTAAGTCACCTAATTTGTGTTAGTTTGTTTTGGTCGCAACAGGAAACATACACCATCCTTCGCACCTGTGGTCCTCTTTCTACCACATTCAGTGAACATGTGCTGTTCTACTGACTGATTATGACAGAAGGAGGACTGAAAGTGATTTTTTTAAAGCACAAGACAAGAGGGGAAAGGTGGAACTGAGGTGGGATGGGAATGCGAAAGAGGTGAGAAGAAACAAGGAAGAAACATGAAACAAAAAAAGAGAAATGAGGTAAGGGTGGGCTGGCGTCTGCTCAGACCCTTTGCCCTTTCCTTTGGCCTCAGCTGTCCCCACCCAGCCTTTCTCCTTATTCTCCCTCAGCCCTTCCTAGTCTCTCATGCATCTGGCACACTTAACAAATTCATTTATGTGCTATTCAGACTTTCTGCCCCATCCCACGTTTCTGTTTTTCAATCTGCAGCACCAGTGAGAGGGTAAGAAACAGAGGATGATCTCACCCAGAAAGCTCTGCTCCACATTCCATCCGTCACCTTAGACAGAGGCCTGGGGACCCAGACCATTTCCCCCATGTGCCTTGAACTTAGGATGCCTCAAGTACCCATGTGGAATGCTTCTGCGGTCTCATCACTCCACTGTATCTGACACTCACAGCACCAGTGAGTTCAACAAAGGAAGTGACCCAGAATTGTAAAATGTGTCCTTTGAAAGGTATCCAAAGGCAGAAGAGGAGGTTGGCATCATTTTTGCTGTTTATCTTCTGTATTGGACTGGAGGTCTTTTGGTATCTATGTTGCCTTCAGTGGTCATTGGAAGGAACGTGCCCCTAAAGGAGGGTGGAGGTTCCTGGAACAAGGGTGGTGGGTCACTGTTTATATCTGTGCACAACATTTAGGGAGCTAAGTGCCATCCTCTACCCATTGACCTCATTATTGTTTGCAAACTCCCCTGTTTTTTTGAAATTTTCTCTGTTTTTATCTAGGCATTTTGGTCATTTTTATAGAGAGAAAATTTTTAGGCATTTTTTAGAATCTCACATTTAGTGATCTCCCATAAATATTAAAAAATAATTTTTAAATTTACATACCCATTTGTTGTATAGTTCTTGAGTTTTTAAAAATTCAGAGTGCTACAACAACCACTCCAACAGGATACGAGACAATCCCCTTTCAAAAAACGTTCCACAAGCGGCTACTTTGTGATCAAATCCTCCCCCTCCCTAAGTCCTAGCAACCACTGATATTATTTCAATCCCTTTAGTGTTGTTTCTTCCAGAATGCCACAAAAAGGAATTGTACAAGCATGTCTTTCAAAGCCTTGCTTCTTTCTCTTATCATAATGCATTGATTAACATAATGCATCCATGTTGTCAAATATCAATAGCTTGTTCCTTTTCATTGTTGAGTAGTATTTCATTTAATGGATGTACCATTAAATGAAAATGTTTTTCCATTTGTTCAACAAACAATATTTGGGTTGTTTCCAGGTTTTTACAATTATGAATGATGCTGCCACAATTATTTGAATACAAGCATTTGTGTGAATCTAAGTTTTCATCACTCTAAGATAAATATATAGGACAAGTATATGTTTAAATATAAAAAACTACCAAACTATTTTCCAGAGTGGCTTTACCATTTTGCATTCCCACCAGTAGTGTATGACAGATCTTTGCCAGCACTTGATATTGTCAGTTTTGGGTTTTGGACTAACCAATTTAAAAGCTATATAAAAGTATCTCATTATGGTTTTAGTTCACATTTTCCTAGTGACTAATAATGCTGAGCATCTTTTTGGGTTCTCATTTACTATCCATATCTTTCTTCAAAAGTGTCCACATCTTTGGCCCATTTTTTAAAGAGTTTTTTGTTGTCATTGTTGAATTTTGAAAGTTCTTTATATACGCTGTATAGAATTCCTTGTCAGATATATGACTTGCAGATATTTCCTCCCAGTATTTAGCTTGCCTTTTGTTTTGCTCAGTATCTTTCATAGAGCTAAAGTTTTTGATTTTGTGAATTCTAATCTAGCAAGTTTTTTCTCTTATGTCTTGGATTTTTTATGTCATATCTAACAACTCTTTGCAGAACCCAAGATCGTGAAGATTTTTCTTATGCTTTCTTCCAAAAGTTTAAAAACTGTATATTTTAACCTTTGACTTATGTACCACTTTATGTTAATTTTTGTATACAGTATAAACTGTACACTGACACTCTTTTTGTCATATGTATATTCAGTTGTTCTAGCACAATTTGTTGAAAAAAATATGCTTCCTTCATTGATATGTCTTTCACCTTTATCAAAAGTTCATTAAATAAATTGTATGGGTCGACTTCTGGACTCTAATTTGTTAATTGATCTATACATCTATCATTTTGCAATAACCACACTGTCTTAATCACTGTGACTTTATAGTGAGTCTTAAAGTTAGACAGTATGAATCTCCCAACTTTGCTTTTCTTTTTCAAAATCATTTTGTCTATTCTAGCTTATTGGGCTTTCCATACAGATCTTAGAATAAGGTTGTCAATAATTAAAAAGAATTCTGCTGGGATTTTAACTGAGATTGTAATAATGCTATGGATTAATTTGGGGAGAATTAACATCTTAACAATATTTAGTCTTCTACGTTCTTTGAGTTTGTTCATCAGTGATTCAGTTGGCAGATCTGTAAATATTTTGTTACACTTATGCTGAAGTATTTTACTCTTTGGAGCTACTTGTAAATGGTACTTTCTCATTTCAATGTTCAATTTTTTACTGATAGTATATAGAAATATGATTGATTTTTAAAATATTAACCTCGTAGCCTATGACTTTGTTAAATTCACTCATTAGTTCTAGGAGGTTTTTTTATGTACATTCCTTCAGCCTTCTATGTAGAAAGCAATAATGTCTGCAAAGAGTGACAGTTTTATTACTTCTTTTCCAATGTAATATCTTTTATTTATTTTCCTTGCCTTATTGCAGTAACCAGGACTTCTTGTATGCTCTTAAATTGGACTGATGAAAATCTTATTCCCATCTTGAACCTTGTTCCAATCTTAAAGCAAAAGTAATCAGTCTTTATCATTGTGTATAAGTTAAGTAAATGCCTTTTATCTCATTAAGAAAGTTTCCTTCTATTTCTAGTTTGTAGAGAGTTTTCATCATGAACGCATGTTGAATTTGTTAAATGATTTTTCTTCATCAATTGGTATGATAATGTGGTATTTTCAGTGCAATTCACATCGACTAATTATTGAATATTGAACAAGTCTGCATTCTCAGGACACACCCCATTTGATCATGCTCATCTTTTTTCTAAGCACCTGCCAGCTCTTCTCCAAAAGCCCCTTTGAGAAATAGAGTTGCCTAAAAGGTTAATAATTTGCTCTGGGTCAAGCAGTTAGTACACCGCTGTATTAGAACCCAGGATCCTAACACTGTCTTATAGGACCAGATAAGAAGAGGTGCTGAGACAGCACAGCTCTTCAAGATCTATGTCTTCAAAGAAAATCCTGCTT
This sequence comes from Carlito syrichta, assembly GCF_000164805.1. Classification (NCBI taxonomy): domain Eukaryota; kingdom Metazoa; phylum Chordata; class Mammalia; order Primates; family Tarsiidae; genus Carlito; species Carlito syrichta. Next base: position 590,663 of record NW_007255813.1, on the reverse strand, counting down.
AAAGATTTGAGACGTAGTATAGGGTAGTGATTAAGAGCAGGAAATCTGGAGCCAGACCACCTGGCCTCAAATCCTGGCTGTGTGACCTTGAACAAGTTATTAACTTCCTTGTGTATACAGTCTGGATTTACTGTAATAGCCCACGGCCATATACACTCAGCATATCACAAATAAATGCTCTGTTTTCCCTTACTCCCCAAACCTCCTCTCCTTCCTCTGCTCCATATTCCATGAATGCCAACCACGTCTCCCCGGGATCCTAAGCCAAACACTTGGCGAATACCTTCCTCCCTCCATTTCCCTCAGCCCCACATTTGATGTGCATCAAGGTCTACCTAGTCCCTATCCTAAATGACACTTGAATCAGAACACATTGTATCTATTTCCATTGTCATTCCCCAGTGTCAGGTTACCATCATTTTTGTTGCCAAATGACTACAAGTTTTACTAACTTGCTTTACTGCCAATGGTTCTGCACCCCACCAGCCCCTGCATCCTTTATCAGCACAGTAGCAGTGTGTAATCTTTCTAAGATACATATCTGATCATGACACTATCCTCTTTGATCCCAAGTTTCAGCTCCTCAAAGTGTGACTTTCAGGAGCAGCCCAAACTTTCCTCTCAAGATTGTATCTTCTTATTTCTATGTTGGTACTCCCTGTTCTCACCATATTGAAAAGTTGTCAGTCCTTTAAAAGCATCTTACTATTTCTGGCTCATGTCTATAATCCCAGCACTTTGGAAGACCGAAGTGAGAGGATTGCCTGAGCCCACGGTTTCAAGACCAGCCTGGGCAACTTGATGAAACCTCATCTCTACAGTAAATCAAGAAAAATTAGCCACGAGTGATGGCACGTGCCTGTAGTTACAGCTACTTGGAAGACTGAGGCAGAAGGATCGCCTGAGCCCAGCAGGTCAAGGGTGCAGCGGCCGTGAGCATGCCACTGCTCTCTAGTCTGGGCAACAGAGTGAGACTCCAACTCAAATAAATAAATAGATAAATAAATATAAAAGTACCTTACTACTTCTACCGTCTAGATGTTTCTTCATATTCACTTTCTTCTGAGTATACGCTTGTCCTTTGTATGGCCAACTCATCCTTTTAGGTTTGTTTTCATATCAATTCATCCAATAAGTCTTGTACTATACACCTTGTCTTTCTGCCCCAATAAAATCCGGATCAGACATCCCTCCAATGTGCTTCTGGAGCACCCTGTACTGTTTCTCCCATCACGGCCTCATCACATTCTATAACTATTGATTTGTCTACAGCTCACCATTAGCCTTAGGCTCCATAAAGGCCCTGACTGTGTCCCATCTCTTTACTATTGTTCTCAGGTGCCTAGCACATGCTGGGTCCATAATGGGTGCCTTACAAGTGTTAGCTATTGTCATCACCATCATAATCACCATCACCACCATTATTAAATAAATTAATGGCTTACATAAAATGCTAAGACTGATAGCTGGTTGACAGCAATAAACAGGGGTTTTTTGTTGTTTGTTTGTTTTTTTATCGGAGTCTCACTCTGTCGTCGAGGCTGGAGTGCAGTGGCTTTCTCACGCCTACCGCAGCCTCAACCTGCTGGACTCAGTCGATTCTTCCACCTCAGTCTTCCAAGTAGCTGGAACTATAGGTGCACACCACTATACCTGGCTAATTTTTTGATTTATTGTACAGAGGAGTTCTCACCAAGTTGCCCAGGTTGGTCTCGAACCCCTGGGCTCAGGCAATCCTCAGGTTGCCTCACAAAGTGCTGGGATTATAAACATGAGCTACTGCGCCCAGCAATAAATAATTTTTATTACTTAATATTCTTCTTCATTTTCTTCATCAAAATTTATTATCTCTGAACATGCAATAGGACTCATAGTGAAACACAGCTACTTTCTCTTTGATAACTTATCACTATAAAATAACAAGTAAAAAAGCAAAAATATAAAATACTTGGCATCCATATGAATACACAAACTTTTTAGTGATATGTACTCCCCAAATTATCTGATGCTTTCCTTGAGAAGGAGAAACAAATCCCTGAAAGTTACTCTTGTACTCTGTTGATTCAATATGTAAGGTCAAAGATTACCCTATGTATTTAAAATTTTCTTTCTGTGAGCAAATCATTTAACTTCAACCACACCCAACTTCCCAAGAACAGATACATTCCTAGTTGATAAACAGCTTGTAATAGGGATCCTTATCTTTCCTAATTCTCTGACTTGCATTTGAACACAGTATTAAATGGCAAAGATCTCATTGTAGGAATGTCTCTCTCTTCCTTGCAAAAGCAAATTAATTATGATTAAGTTTTAAGATAATGCAAAATCACATTAAGTGACTCTTGATTTAAAATCTTGACTTTCTAAAGCAAAAAAAATCAGCCAAATGGTTTAGCAAAATCTTATTTTCTTATAGCCTAATTCTAGAAATATACTTTAGACAAATATTTTCTCTCTGTGGAGGATTAAAAACTTGAAAGAAAGATGAACTTTCCCTCTGTTTAAGTAGCTCTGAGGAAGAATTGCAGATTTTTGATTCATAGTAAACTCCTTAGTGCCTTATTCCCAATTACCAGAACTAAATGATAAAAATGTTACAAAAAGCACTGTTTCCATTTTTTTAAAACTCATTTATTTTATAAGAAAAAATATTTTTTAAAAAAAGAAACAAAAAAATGAAACAGAAAATATGAGTACAAAGAGCTTGTGAAACTTAAGTCTTCCCTTCCTTCCTTTCTTCCTTCCTTCCTTCTTTTTTTTCTTTCATCATCATCAGAGGGTTTTATTTAACTTAACAGCCAACTTGCCTGCTCAGTATAGAGTTCAGATGTGAGAGACACTTCTCAGTACAGGAGCTCGTACTGTTTTCAGTCCTTTGCGTGCAAATGTCTAACACAAGCAAACAGTTTTCTCCCCATTTTGCAGTAAAATTAGCAAAAAGAGGTACACAGCCCCTGTAGACTGAAGGAACTAGAGTAATAGGATGGCGATTTTCTCTTAATATTTTTTATTTTGATGTTTGGAACTCTTGATGCAACATTCTAGAACAGGGTGTTCAGGACCCGCTGATAAAGGAAAAAGCTTTATTTATTCTTTGTGATTTGATGCACAGATGAAAAATTTAGCCCACAATAACAGAAGTTGGTTGTTAATAAATCACATCCTAGTCTTTCAGCACTTCCATAAGCAGACAACTTTAATTTTCTAGCCCTTGTAGTTTTAACACTGCAGCATCAATGATGTATATGTCCAGAATCAGATCAAAAGACTGTCAAATTCCTTTTCTCTTAGTATGTCTATTTTTGAACTAAAAGATTCAAGAAGAATAATATTGCATTTCCTTATGTCTCAGGAAACACTTTTTATGGTAACTTGTCAGATTGTCTATGAACAAACCCAATTTTTTAGACACTGATAAAGTCTTCTTTTCTTCAAATGATATTTTATACAAGAACACTTCAGATGCATTAGATGAGACTGATTTTAACAAATCTTATTAGATTTGTATCAACCAGTTACATGTTCTATTCATAGCCTTTGTATAGGCACATTACTGTTTTTGTGACAAAAGAAAAACTAAAACTATCCCAAACAAAAATAATGACTATCAGAGTATGTTGTGTTTTAGTGTGAGTTACCATTACTGTATTTGTTTATGTAAAGATGGACATATAGCATTCAGTGCAGTTTTCAATAAAAAATTAATTTAAAAAAGAAAAAAGTAACCTGTTGAATATTAAGAAAATTTTTATTTATGATTCTATGAAGAATGATTACAAAAATATGTGATCTTGCTCTTCCATACCTGGTATTCTAAGTGATTAAAATATTTTTATTGTGAAACTATGACTTCTATATTTCAAGACTCCCAGAAAACAGTCTTTATTAAATCTGTATACTTTTACGAATGTACCAGATTAATAAACTATAAGTTGTGAAAAACCTGACTTTACAGAGCAAACCACTTAAGGACAGAAATCATTTTTTATTATCAAAAAACTCTAACTTACAAAACATTTCACCAGGAATATTCTTGAATTTGGAACAACCATAGTGTTTGTAAGTACAGAGAATATGTAGAAAAGAAGGGTTCAAAATGAGGATAACGAGGTTCCAAATTGTAAATAAATTTATAAGTAAACAAAAACGGTTTGCCAATATAATATAAACTAATGGAAAAATATGATTTGCCGTGTGAAACATTGATTTATATTAGAAATGGTGTAAAATCTAATAAAAGGAATGATATAATTCTTCACATAGCATATGGTATGTCTAGAAGATTCTACCCTCTCCAAAAAACTACATTTAGTCAGGATAAAATATAAAAAGATACAAGATGACTTTAGCTAAGTTGGAACACAGAAATGAAATGTCACAACGTTATTAAACTAATAGTTTATTTCTACCTTATCTTGTTTCACAAGGGTGTTGAAGAGCTTATAAAAATTTAAAAGCAATAACATAAATATTTGGGCACCCAGGACAGAAATCATAACCTTTAGCCCACAATAACAGAAGTTGGTTGTTAATAAATCACATCCTAGTCTTTCAGCACTCCCATAAGCAGACCTTCTAGTAAGCTACTTAATGTACACTTTCTGATTTCATTTGCTAGTTGATTACTAAAAGAAACAAAAGGCAATAACTGGATGGGCAGAGAGGTGCCATGGGTAGCTGCTAAGTGGGGAAAGAGGGCAGTTTTTATGATCTCTAAAAACAATTCTAGAAGAAATACAAAATATTATGCCAATTAACTCAAGTGCTCATCACACACAATTTCTCAAATAGGTGGTAAAATATAAATTAGCTCTATCAATTTGAGACAAATATAAAATCATGTCTCTGGTGCTGAACTTTCTCTTATTTTTAAAAATATCAGCCATATTTTTAAATAATATAATTTGACAGGATACCAAATGATTAACTCACTTTGAGCATCAAGTTATTATCAAACTTAGGAAACCCACATAACTTGGTGTGGCTTAAGGATAGGGACCACGTCTTATTTGCTATGTGCCTATAACATAATAAAGGCTCAATGATATTCACTGAATGCATGACTTATCAGATTATTGACTGGGTGTGGTGGCTCAGGTCTGTAATTCCAGCACTTTGGGAAGCCTAGGCACAAGGACTGCTTGATCGCTGGCGTTCAAGATCAGCCTGGGCAAAATAGCAAGACCTTGTCTCTGCAAAACATCAAAAAATTAGCCCGGTGTAGTGTCTGTAGTCCCAGCTACTTGAGAGGTTGAAGTGAAAGTATTGCCTGAGTCCACGGGTTCAAGGCTGTGGCAAGCCATGATGGTGCCACTGCACTCCAGCCTGGGTGACAGAGTGAAACTCCGACTCAAAACAAAACAAAACCCAGATTATCAATACCAGTAATCTCTGAGGATAACATGGAGGAAAACAAACATATTCTTTAGCCAAACAGTATGGGATAGGGCCATTGCCAGATCCAATATGATGTACGATATTCTTTTATGAATTTTGCAGCATCTAAATCATATTAGAGGTCTTCCTGATGTCAAGATGATCTGGAAAACCTCAAGATTATCCCTAGTAGTCAAGCTAGAAGGATAGAGTCTAGAAATATATTTTTTTTTTTACCAAAAAAGAACTCAAAAGAATACCTTGTCCAACCTCAACCTTTACAGATAAGAAAATCCAGGTCTACTGAGGTCAATTGCCTAGATGATAAGAGGTAGTTAACGTCACAAATAAAAATATCCCTTTTCCTAGTCCAGAGCTCTTTCCACCATACATACTGCTTTTTATAAAATAATTTAATTATGGAGATGGTTTAAATAAGAGAGGGCAACTTTGTCTGTTTTTTTTTTTTTAATTGCTTCTTTTTAGTTGCTTTCTTAGGTGTTGAAATTATGGATCTGGACAAACATGGAAAATAAGAAGATGCCGGGAAGCTGTTGGAACTGTGACAGCAAGATAAATGAAACTGACAAGCAGTTTGTTCCACCTTCACATGGTAGCAGAGAAGGGAGTAGATTTGGGAGGATTCAGCCTCTACCTCCCTAACAAGGGAGCCTGAGTCTTTAGAAGGGTCTGACTCAGTGTGTTTGAGTTGGTGTTTAAGGGTATTGCTACATTGTTTAAAGGTACATGGCCAAGGAGATTTGGACAGAATATTATGTTCAAAAATTCATTTATTAACTAGATAACAAATTCTTGGACAAATCTCTGGATGAAAATGTTGCTTGGAATGTAATCATATTCCAAGTAAATGTTTTGCAGTAACATTCACAAATTATTATAGCCTACATACGCCCACTCTTCCAAGAATTTGTTAGGTAACATTATTATGTTGTTGCAAGTAAATTATTGCTGATCAAAAATATTGTTAATGAAACAGAAGATCAATTTTTGGAACTTTAAAACCTAAATAAGACAAAATATATTTTGTTAAATGATAACAGCTTTCTCCAAGTATCATTTATCATTGAATAATATAGAATTGAGTTTTCAGAGCCTCAGTGAATTAGGATGAGACTACACAAATAAACACACACACAAACATGCTCAAACTGTCCATATAAACATACAAGGGGGAACCCCCCCAAAAATCCAGAATTATCTTTTGGAGGAAAAGCCCCTTGTAGTACACCCAAAATTTGTTCCTCTGGATCAGACAGTCAACCAAAGTTTTTATCTGGAAGTTTTGAGAAGGTTGCATCACGATTTACAGAAGAAATGACCCAAGTTGCGGCAAAGAGGTGACTGGTTCTTCCACCATGACAACACACCTGCCCACACCTTGCTGAGGGTTCTACAGTTCTTGACCCAAAACGGCCTGACCTTCATGCCCCATCCTCTCTATTCACCTAATCTCACCCTGATCAACTTTTTTTTGTTTGTTTCCCTGGATAAAAAAAGTCCTCAAAGGGAAAAGTTGTGCTGATGTGAAAGAAGTGAAACAAAAAACAGCAGAAGCACTTTAGTGCCTTTTAAGGTATGAAAATTGACAAGTTCAAAAACGATTTTGAACAGTGGGAAAAGTGTCTTGATAAGTATATTGCATCAAACCGGGAGTACTTTGAAGGTGATTGAAATTTAAACATGTAAGAATAAATACACAATTTTTCATTAATCAATTCAGGAGTTTTTTGGGTCTCCCTCATAGTTATAGTCTATAAAGTCCTCACTTTACAGAATTAGTAATTCACCAATTCACTGAATTAGTCAATACTGAGCCATTGCTCCCAGGGGAAATAGAATTAGGTGTTTGCTTCTTTCCACAACACTTTTATCAACTATCAATACACAACTTTATTTTATGTGTGTTTCTGTTTAAAGACACCTTACTTAATATGTGTGGTTGACTCATTAACCCTCAGCTCATGACCAACAGCACTATTTAACTAACACATGCCTGAACGAAGCTTATTTGACATATGTATTTTCTCTGTAAGGTACATCACAGGCTTGCTCGCTCTCCCCCTACCCCTTAGAAACACTCAATAGCACTTCAGCACTATGCTTCGGGGCAATTTTAAATGCAAAATCACCAGTAAAGAGCACAAAATTTAAGTAACATGACACAATAGACTAGGAAAAGGACACTTGTTTTTAGCAATGAGAGTTGAAACAAGAAGTATGGATATAGGGGTTACAAATAAATTTTAAGGAGAAAGCAAATTTGCAAATATGAAACCTGTGAATAATAAGGACCTATTGGGCACATCTCCTACATGTATACATGTATGTATATATACATTCGTCTGACAACCAAATAAGTCAGGACTGGTGGTATTGAGAGTTGTGACTATTTGCAGCCCCAATGTCATTTTTAAAATGCAACAAGAGCACGTTACCCATACCTAGATGATTGAATATTTAGGCCCCCCTGTACTTTTGGAGTGGTTAGACAGCTGTAATGTGCCCATTCTTCTTACTCCTGCAGATTCTTAAAACTGCACCTTTTCTTGAGCCTCTCAAAAACTACCATATTTTTTTTATATGCTTGAAATGAGAAAATGCTAAGGTTCCTGGCTTTTCAAGTAGAAGGAAAATAAGAAACTCAAAAACCTCCTCTGTCTTTCTGAAGTTGAAAAGAATGTGCACCGACACCCATGCCCTTCTCAGGAGCTGACCATCGCTTTTCGTTTTACTTGGCACGAATCCACAAGAGGGAAGGGTATGTAGACTTTAGATTTACTTATTGCCTAGCTCTATCTACTTTCTGTGTGATCTTCATCTGTAAAGTGATAATAATAATGTTTATCTCACAGTCTTGTGAAAAGTAAAAATAATGTATGTCAAGCAATTTTATTCTCATTTTCATTAATAGGAGCAATAGTAATCATACTCATACTAAACATGGATAATATAGCCAATTCAGCCTCCAAAGGGATTCAAGAGCAATCCAAAAACAAGAACACTTTCCGCAATCATACTAGATTTCGGTCTGTTGATTTGAAAATACACCATGGCTGTCATTTGTCTCTGTAGAACCTTTCTGGTGTGCTTGCCCCTTTGGCAGGACATACAGTACTCTCTTCGGCACACTCATATCCTAATCACTCCAGGTTGTCAAAGTGATCAGCTGTTCTAAGAGCACTAATTGTTGCCCCACCCCCTGTAGAACTCTGGTGTTCAAGGTCCATGTAAATTGCTCTATGGAAGAGTGGACCTTAGCTTCAGGCCAAGGTAGGGAGGGCACAGTGCTCCTTCTAGACCCGGTCTCACAGTCTTTCATTCTTCTTTGTTTTGCTCTAATCCTTGCATCCACATCACCACCTCCCAACTACTGGCTTTTCATCTACTGCTGCTGCTAACACATAAAGAATAGAAAATTTTGAGGCGGAGGTGTTATGATGGAAAGAGAAGGCTGCCATCTGTATAATAGACATATGCTAACATGTATTATATATGCTAATGCTAATGTACATAACATATATAGAGAAAAAAGCAGACATTTGTTCTAAACATCATCAGAATATAAGATTAAAATTATTTTAAGTCACATTTTTCTCCACAAAAATGGAAGGGACCCACAAGCAAAATCGACAGCAGACTTGCATAAGAATGAGCTTCTTGTCACTTGAGATGACCAGGAAAGGCCAGGAGATAACTTGTAGGGTATGTAGGAATGAGGGTTGGTTCATTCCCTTTTTGAATTATTCATTTTTCAGTCGCAGAGCTTCTAGGTTGTGGCAGTCACTGCAGAAGCACTGTGGTCTTTGCTTTTGAGGAGTTTATTGTTTAGAGGCGTTATTTGGGTGATTTTTTTTTTAACTTTTAATTTTTTTATTTTAAGGATGTGGGGTACAATTCAGGGTTAGGTATATAAATGTTCATTATGCAGGTACCTTGGTTGATGAGGTGTGCCCCCCCTTTCCCAGACAGACTCCCACTGCTGCCAATCCCACCTCCCGGCTACCCACCCTCTGCAGTTTCTGGCTACTGCCAATCCTTTTCTTATAGTATTATGATAGTTGTTCAAGGTCTGCTTATGAGTGAGAATATGTGACACTGAGTTGTTTGTTTCTATGAAAGATCATTCATTATTATAGACTCAAAGTTCATCTGGGTTGCTGTGAAGTTCATGATTTTGTTCTTCTTTATGACTGCATAATATTTCATCGTGTATATGTACCACTTTTTTTTTTATTCAGTCCTCTTTTAATGGGCAGCACGGTTGGTTCCATGTTCTTGCTATTGTGAACAATGCTGCAATAAACATACATTTGCAGGTATCTTTTTTATAGAGTGATTTGACCTCTTCCAGGTATATTCCCAGCAGGGGGATTGCAGGGTCTTTACACTCCCACCAACAGTGTAGAAGTGTTCCCTTTTTGCCACATCCTCTCCAGCATCTGTTGTTTTTTGAGTTATTGATGATGGCCACCCTGACTGGAGTTAAGTGGTATCTTAGTGCTGTTTTAATTTGCATTTCTTTGATGACTAGTGAGGCTGACATTTTTTCATGTATCTCATATGTCTTCTTTTGAGAACTGTCTATTCATAGCTTTTACCCACTTTGTAATGGGGCAGTTTGTTTTTTTCTTTTCGGCACACTTGAGTTCCTTGTAGATCCTAGATGTTAGGTCTTTGTCAGATATACAGTTGGCAGATATTTTTTCCCAGTTTGTGGGCTGTCTCCCTGCTCTCTTGACAGTTTCTTTTGCTTTGCAGAAGCTTGTCAGTTTGATGAGATTCCACTTGTCTAACTTATCTCTTATGGTACGAACACTTGGGGTTTTGATCAGGAATTGGTTGCCAGTTCTGATTTCCATAAGGGTGTCTCCTGCGTTTTCTAAGGTTCTTATAGTTTGAGGTCTTAACATTTAGGTCTTTGATCCATTTAGAGTTGATTTTTGTATATGGTGATAGGTAGGGGACTTGTTTTAATCTTCTGCATGTGGTCAACCAGTTTTCCTAGCACCATTTATTGAATAGGTTCTCCTCTCTCCAGTCATTGGTGGTGAAGGCTTTGTTGAAGATGAGCTGGTTGAGAAATTGAGGTTTTGCTTCTGGAAGGTGATTTCTTAAGAGACTTCTAGTATCTTCCAACTTAAGGATTCTTTATTTCTATATCTATACATTCAGGACTGACACTTAGCAGTCCTTCTTGGTTGTTAGGATACTGAACTATTTCCATACTCGTTAGTGAATAGTCAGTACAAACCATGCACCCCAATCCCCAGGATCCAGCAACTAAAGACAATATCTCTCCCAGGAGGGGTCTCTAGTACCTGCCTCTACCTTAATAGCCAGAGTCCTTTCAATTAATTGGCTTTCATGTTTTACCAATTGCTAAATAGTTTTAATGTCACTTGTCCCTATATCAGTGTCTCCTAAATTTGTTAATGTGAAAGACCCCTGCTCATTTAGCCCATCTGCTTCCACCCTGTTTTGGAAAGGAATTCAATGAAAACAATGGAGTAGTTCTGTATAAACAAATGAGAGTATATCTCCATGCACTCTAACAGTAGTGGATTAGATGACTCATATAAAACACAACACACATGTCTCACAAATACGATAGGCTCCAAAGACTACTGACAAAAATATTCACTACTACCCATTGTTGAGTTATCTAAACTCCAACAACCTAAACCTTAAAATTAAACCAATAATAATATATCATTATAACACAAAGACACCCATCAAAAGTTACAATCACCTCAAGACAGTGTGATGCTCACAGTTGTCTCTCAAATTGCTGGAATCCCAAGTATCTGTGTGTCCACATTCACAATAGAAGTTTTTTTCCCCATTGCAAGCATCGTGTTGGAGTGACTTCTAAGAGAACTGAATGAGAGTTCTTAGTAAACTTCAGGAATAGAGGAAAGAAAAAGCACTCTGTTTTAAGGGTGCTTTATTTTAAAGGGGTAATTGTAGAATCCTTAGGAAAATACTTTCTTCCTATTGAGAGAATTCTGTAATGAGTGCTCTTCATCTGGGTGGGTATGGTTTGAACAGAACAGGGCTAAAATTTCTCTATGTGAACAAAGTTACCTTCCTGGGACAGAGATAACACGTTTTTGTGCTGAGGGTACTTGGGCTGCCTATGACGCAGGATTGGAGGACAGAGGGTGGAGACTCAGTGAGGAGTACAGATGGAGAAAAAAGGCTCTGGTCTGCAGGGAGAAGATCCCTGCAGTTAGTGGAAAGGTCAGTCGCCACCAGTGAGAGACAAGTGGTGGTCATATGCTGATGTGTTACTACCAGCTTCCCTTTCCAGTGCTGCAAAGCCCCATGCAACCCCCCATCTTCAGTTTAGTCTGTTGTAGGAACAGCCTTGCTTAGTGATTCCTGGGGACTTAGGAAGGGACTGGTGAGAGATGTCTTCAGCTTGCAGAATCATGGCAAGGTCGCCAAAGGCAACCAGTGGGAAGTCAGAGCAGCTGAGTAAAACAAGAGGGGCTGGGAAACAACCAGAAACTCTTTTGAAGAGTGGGTAGGGTAAGGGTTGAGGCACTGGACTTGGATTTTAAAGGCTGGAAAATATAAGGAAACTTGGGTTACCCTAGAGTGAGTCCAATTTTATTTATAAATAACAAATTATAGTAAACAATCTATTTGGGTGGTTACCTGTTGCATATAACTCAAGACTTACACAAAAATAAAAGTCCTTGGAATACACCTGTCTTCTGCACGTATCAAAACCCAAACCAAAGGACTTGATTTTGTTTTTTTTAGTCAATGGCCATCAGGGAACTTTTGTAGCTCGTCAGTATGACGTGGGCACCATTCAGACTATACGTGGATGACTAGTTGCCTTCTTTCTGTTCACTTTGCCATTTTCACTCCATTCCACCCATGCTTAAGGAGCCCTTGGGGTAACATATCTCAGGTCCTGACCGCCCAAGCACTTGAAGAACAGAACAGAACAGCTGCTAGAGATTTGCCACACTACAACACTCTATTGCATCTTGTTCTTTCTGAGCACGTAAGTAAATATGCTTTCCAGTAATTTTGGAAAATATTAAAATCTATCAAGGAAGTTTTAAAATTACCTGCAATTTTATCTTCTGAGGTCACAGTATATTTGTGTATTTTCTTCCAGGATATATATTTACATTTTTAAGAGGTTAGTTATAGTTCCTTTTCTTCTTACAAGACTTAATTTTATTTATTAAATTATATTATTTTACTTTAAAGATGCAGGGAACAATTCAGGGTTAGGTACATAAGTGATCATCGTACAAAGTTTGGGTGCCCTTATTGATGTTATGTGCCCCTCCCCTCCCCTGGCAGTGTCCACTACTGCCAATCCCTTTCTTATAGTATTATGATAAATGTTCAGGGTCTGCTTATGAGTGAGTACACGTAGTACTCAGATCTTTGTTTCTGTGATAGATCACTGAGAATTATAGACTTTTAATCCATTCAAGTGACTGTGAAGTCCATAATTTTCTTTTTCTTTATGACTGCATAATATTCCATTGTGTAAATATCCCACATTTTCTTTATCCAGTCCACTTTCAATGGACAGCACAATTAGTTCCATGTTTTTGTTACTGTGTATGACACTGCAATAAACATATGTGTGCAGATATCTTTTTTATAGAGTGATTTAAGTTCCTCCAGCTATATTCCTAGAAGGAGGATTACTGGGTTGTATGGAAAGTTGATATTTAGATCTTTTAGAAATCGCCACACTGTTTTCCACAGAGGTTTGAAACAGGACACTTATCTATCACCATATATAAAAATCAACTCTAAATGATCAAAAACCTAAATGTAAAGCCACAAACTATAAGAATCCTAGAAGAAAATGTAGTCCTTATAGAAATTGGCATAGGCAACCAATTCCTGATCAACTCTCCAAAAGTGAATGCCATAAAACATAAGATAGACAAGTGGGACCTAATCAAACTGAAAAGTTTTTGAAAAGCAAAGGAAACTATCAGTAAATTGTTTACTATAATTTGACAGCAGGGAGACAGCCCACAGAATGGGAAAAAATATTTGCCAACTGTAAATCTGACAAGACCTAATATCCAGGATCTACAAGGACTCAAACACACCGAAAGGAAAAAACCAAACAACCCTATTAAAAAGTGGGCAAAAGATATGAATGGACACTTCTCAGAAGAAGGCATATGAGTGCCCAAAAGATAAATGAAAAAATGCTTGGCCTCACTGATCATCAAAGAGATCCAAATTAAAACCGCACTGAGATACCACCTAACTCTAGTCAGGATGGACGGCCAACATCAGTATCTCAAAAAACAACACATGCTCGAGAGGATGAGGGAAAAGGGAGCATTTCTACACTGTTGGTGGGAGTGCAAACCAGTACTATTTAAAAAATCAGTATGATGTTATATGTAATTTTATATTGTTTTTCTTTCACTTATCATATGATGAATGTTTCCATCATCAAATCCTTTGAAAATATAATTTGTAATGGCAACATAATATTTTACTGTATGAAACTTATTTAACATATAGGCTATTTCCAAGTTTTTAGTGTCAAACCCACAAGAAAATGGGTAAATGGCATGAATAGGGCTCATAGAATTTGAAATGCAAATGTCCTACAACCACATAAAAAGACACCCAAATGTATTATTATTGAAGGAATGAAAATGAAACTATAAAATAATCATTTTCCATTATAAATTACAAAAACTTTAAAATATCTGATGATCCCTCATGTTGGTGAAGACACGGAAAAACAAAGTCTCAAAAACTGGAGAGAAGTGTAATTAATAAGGCATCTTTAAAGGGCAATATGGCAACTGAAGTGTTGTTTGTAATACAGAAAGTTAGAAACAACTCAAATGTCCATTTTTAGGGAATTTGATAAATTATGGTAAATTAAAGGAATAGTGTGACATCTTTAGAGAGAATGAGATAGATTATATACATGCTGACGTGAAAAGATGTCCAGAATATATTGACATATTATAAAGTTAAAAATTACAAAGATAATGTAAATACTTTGTACTCTACACACATACTCCAGTTAGAGTGAGGACTGATTAGTTCCTGGAAATGGAAACTCTAGCTATGTCAGTTGGTTACAAAGTTGTTAGCCCTGCCTTGAGGGAGCTGCAATTCTTACATTCTCTATAGGTAATTGCTTTCTTCTGCTCCTTAAAGTCCATGAACTAATGGTGTGATTTCAGCTACAGTTTATGCAATTGTAGTTCCATTCTTCCAGGCTAACTTGGTGTTTACGGTGCCCTTCCTAATGTCAAATAATTTCCACTAATTGCCTGTTAATCATTATCCTCTGTTTCATCTATCATTTTTATTACAGCACTTTGAATGTGCAAGATACTTTCATTTTAACATGCAGCATGTCTCTCTTATTTGTTTAGATCAGGTACAGCACAATCACCTATAAACACTTTGCTAACCAATTGAGGGTTAAACTTTCTGTCAGAATTAAAAAGAAATAGCAGAAAGAGAAGCTACAGGAGCATAAATTACGTGTAATATATAGGAATTTATGATAGACCCAGTGATCTTTCAGTAGTTGAAAGCAGTTGCAATAGGGAGCACAACACCTCCTTGGCCAAGAATGGACAGATCGAGTCTGCTCTGCTGGTCTCCTTGGCTGAGGGTGTAGAGTTGTGCAGAGTATGGTGGCAATATGCCATGGTCCACTGTAATGGATTTATATATATTTAGGCCAATATTTGAGAGACAAGTAATGTTACTTCAAAGCACCACGAAGGCTGATTAAATGACATTTGTTTCTATAAACCCATTTTTTTGGAAAAACAATTATATTAGTAATGATGCTAATATTTACTTTTAAAAAACTATTTGGAGAAAATTATACCAATCAATTGACAATCATTTTATCTGGAATATATAGGAATATGAGACAGTTTTGCTTTTTACATTTTATATTGATGTACTATTGACTGTTGTATAGTAAGCATGATTACTTTTGAAAACACACAAAAAAAGGCGATAATGATTTTTAAAACATTTTCTGACCGGGCTCGGTGGCTCAGTCTATAATCCCAGCACTGTGGGAGGCCGAGGCAAGTGAATTACCTGAGCCCGCGGGTTCAAGCCCTGCCCAGGCAACTTGGTGAGACCTCGTCTCTACAATAAATCAAAAATAAGCCAGGTGTGGTACCGCGCGCCTGTAGTTCTGGCTACTTGGAAGGCTGAGGCGGAAGGATTGCCAGAGTCCAGTGGGTCGATGCTGGGTTGGCCATGAGTATGCCACTGCCCTTCAGTCTGGGCGACGGAGAGGGACTCCGACTCAAAAAATAAAAATAAAGTTAAAACATTTTCTTTCTTTCTTTTTTTTTCTTTTGAGTCAGAGTCTCACTCCGTCTCCCAGGCTGGAGGGCAGTGGCACACTCACGGCCACCCCAGTGTCAACCTGCTGGGCTCCAGCGATCCTTCTGCCTCAGCCTTCCGAGTAGCCGGAACTACAGGCGTGTGCTACCACGTCTGGCTGATTTTTTATTTATTGTAGAGACATGGGCTCGCCAGGTTGCCCGGGTTGGTCTCAAACTTGCGGGCTCAGGCAATCCACTTGCCTCGACCTCCCAAAGTGCTGGGATTACAGGCTGAGCCACCGAGCCTAACCAAACATTTTCATAAATAACGTTATATAAAGCTTTGTACCTGTTTCTGATTATTGCCCCATTACAGACTCCTGAGAATATGATTTTGTGTTCCAAAATATGCAATCTTTAAGGCTTCTGATACATCCAACTGTATTGTTTTTCAGGATGTTGACCAATGTATACTTCTATAAGCAGTTATTCATTCATTCATTTATTTACTCATGCACCCCACAAATATTAAGTGCTCCCTATATGTGCCTGTTACTCTACCTAGAGCTGGCATTACCATGGTAAGCAATCCAGGTATGATCTGTGTCCCCACAGGTCACATAGACGTTTATCCAATTGTAATAAGTGCTACGAAGTATATTAAGGGGTGCTCTGAGAGCCCACTGGTGGAGAAAAATGGCAAGAAGAAGTGGAAAGCATCCCAGGAAGAAAGATCAGGCTTCACACAGGCCCTGAGAGGGGAAGTAGGAAAGCACATCAAAGACTGGCAAGGAGCTCCTGGGGTTAGATGCACATCGTGCGTGGGAGGAGAGACCGCCAGGTCCAGATCAAGTTCACTTAAGGTTTGAAGATGTGCTTCTTGCATTATTGTTAAGCAAATATTCATTCCCCTGGTCCTCCACTATGGGATGCATTATACCTTCCTGCACCTTTGATGTTGGATTTGGTCATGTGACCATTTGCTTTGGGCCAATGGATTTTGACAGATTTGACACACAGCAAGGGCTTGGAAATGTACACATAGGATGGAGTCTCGCTTTAGAAAATCTCTGTGAAAAGAACATGCCCCAGATGACTAATTTGTCCCAAATGAATGAGAGACAAGGAACATAGTCCCTGCTGAACCATTGACATACAAAAGCAGAGTCAGTCAGCTGACCCACGACACGTGAGCCTGTTGTGTGCCAGTGAGTTTTGGAATGGTTTGTTGTACGCAATAACTGATTGAGACAATGCCTTAATTTCACATCTCATAGGAAACTGAAGAAATGTTTTACCCAGAGAAGTAATTAGATCACATACGTTTTTTAGAAGACATCTGGATGCTGGATGAAGTGTAGATTAGAGGGGTGCAAAAGTGGTCACAATGATAAGAAAGGAGTCTATGGCTGTATTCCAAATGAAAGGTGATGATAAAAATTCAGGCAATAGCATGGTGATCACTACGGGTCAGGCATTGTCTTAAGGCTGCACGTGCACCATCTCTTTCAATCCTCACAACAATTCTATCCAATTTGCAGATACATAAACTGGGGCACAGAGAGATTAAGTAACTTGCTCAAGGTCACCCAACTGGTAAACGGCGGGTTGAAATTCAAAACTGGGTAATGTCCAAAATCCCTGTTATCAACCAACAAATTATTTTGTCTCCTGACTTGGCCAAGAATGATGACAATTAATATGAGGGAACAAACTTGAGTTAATTTTAGAAAGCTGCACCAATAGGATTGATAATGGATTGAATATGGAAGGCGAGAAAGAGAAGAGAACATAAAGAAGGACTTTAATGTCATTCAAGAAAGAATGACTTTCTGGCTTTTACAAATGGATGACTACTGGTGACATTAACTGACCTGAAGAATGATCATGTCAAGGGGAAAGTCATAAACTCAGTTTTGGATATTTTAATGTGAGTGTCTTTGACACAACTGAATGGAGATACCATATATGCTGTTGAATATATAAGTCTGCAACTTAAAGAAGATAGAAGATTTAGAAATTTAAGAGTCATACTCTGGTTTCTCTTCAGATCATATGCATCTCTCCTCTTTTACTGAAGATTTCCGTGGAAAGGAACAACTCTGAGTCTTAAACCAATTTTTTGAGGCCTTGCTTTGGAAGGGCTTGAAAAAAACGAAAGTTTTTATGTTTCTTGGGTTTTTTTGTTTGTTTTTTTGAGTCAGAGTCCCACTCTGTCACCCAGGCTGTAGTGCAGTGGCACGCTCACGGCTACCCCAGCGTCGACCCACTGGACTCCAGCGATCTTTCTGCCTGTCTTCCAAGTAGCCAGAACTACAGGCATGAGCATCATGCCCAGCTTATTTTTTTATTTTTATTGTAGAAACAAGGTCTCACCATGTTGCCCAGGCTGGTCTCGAACTCCCGGGCTCAGGCAATCCTCTCGTCTCGGGCTCCCAAAGTGCTGGGATTCCAGACTTGAGCCACCATGCCCAGCCAAAGAAAAAAAAGAAATTTAAGAGCTATTAGCATATATGTGTTCATTGATATCATGAGCATATCATGAGAGAATTTAAAGTCAGAAGAGAAAAAAGCCCAAGAACATAGGAGAGTACCTTTTTCACAGAATTCTTTCCAGCATTAATACAACTTTATTATATATTTTAATACTGGATAGGGCAAGTTCTTTCAAATTACTCTTTTGTCATTGTTGTTGTTTTGTTCCTTAGCCAGTCTCTATTTTTATTCTTTCAAGTAAATTTATTAATTTAAAATATTTTTTGACTAATGTGGAAATTTTACAATTCTGTTTTCCCAAAACAAATTAACTTTAGAAATCTTTAAGATTTTGTTAAAATCATAAATTAGTGGGGTAAGAATTGTTGACTTTATATAATGTTTTTCATAGAGGTCTCAAATAATTCTTGTTAGAATTAATCAAAATATAAAAAATATATATGGTTCTACTGTTAACAGAATGCTTTTATGAATATTTTAACAAGTCATTTCTATATGAGGTGTCATTTGTATATACATATTTTACTCAAATAGCTTAATAAGTATTGGAATTCTAAAAGTATTCTCCTGGCTTTATGCATATTGCAATATATTTCCCTAAAAGATGAAACACAATTTCTATTCCCTTTCAGTATTACTTTCATAGGTTATGGCACTGACTAGAATCTCCAGTGATATGTTAAATCATGATGATAGCTGGCATTTGTCTTACTCAGTTTGGGCTGCTACAACAAATTGTCATAGAATGAGTGGTTTAACATTTACTTCTCACAATTGTATAACCTGGGAAGTCCAAAATTAAGTTACCAGCAGATCTGGTTTCTGGTGAAGGCCTGCTTTTTGGTTTGCAGATGGTCATCTTCCACATGGCTAGAGAATCTGTCTCAAGTCTCTTCCTGTGATGGCACTAACCCCATTTATGAAGGTTCCACTTTCATGAGCTAATTTTCTCCTAAACACCCTACTTCCTGATACCACAACATGAGAAAACATGGGAACTCATAACTGGGAGTTATGAGTTCAACATGTAAATTTTGAGGGTTACAAATATTTTGTCCATGACAGCATTTTTGTCTTATTTACAATTTTTAGTAAAATCTTCTCAAGTGTTTCTTCTTAACACATGAATTCACATTATACACACAGACATACATACATGCTGGAATAATACCTTTTGTGTATTCATGAAAGAAAAAATATTATTTTAGAGTTATAAACCAAATTAATCAGAGCTTTATTTTTGCTGCACTAAATATCAGTAAACAATAGGATACTTCCTAGAGTTTTAAGATTGTAAGTTTTTAAAAAATGTATATCCAGATAAGTTACCATTGATATGTAAAAGCAATTATATCAAAAAATGTTTCAATGGAGACAATTACTTGAAAATGATGCGCCAAGAGGAAAATCACAATTCAGAACTCAAGAATAGGAACTCTGAATATCATGAGATTACAGATGACCATTGAAACCAATGGATCTAAATAACCACTGTAAAAATTGATTTAAAAAAAAAAACCACAAAAGCCTAAATCAGTCTAAATCAACTCTTCATAAAGAACATCTGTAATTAAAAGATAATTCAATAATAATATCCTGGGTCCAAAATACCAGATTATATGAACAAATAAAACATGAGGGAGAAGACACAGTGAAATAGAAGGGTACAAAATGGCTTATCTTAATAGAGACAATGTCATAAACATCATTTCACTGTGGAATTAATAATCCAAAAGACAATTGATTAAGTACTATGGCTAAAACTACTAGAATTTTTAAAAGCTAGGTTAGATTTAAAAACCAAACAAAATATCATTTGAATAACAAAGCAACCATAAGGAGTAAAGAACCATAAATAACAAAAAACATAAAACAATATGACAGAAATAAAATTAATCACACAAACTGCAACAATAATTGTAAATGAAATAGATTCTTTTATTAAATAACAAAGACTTGCAATCACAGTTACTATTCATGAGGCTCAAAACAACAAAAATGAAACAGAAGAAAGAAAAAATTTATACATATATTTTATTTTAAAGATGTAGGGTACAATTCAGGATTAGGTATACAAGTGGTCATTGTACAGGTAAAGTTTGGGCCTCCCTTTGGTCCCCATTTTGCCTGGTTTGAGATCAGGTACTCTTATTGATGTTGTGTCCCCACCCCCACCCTGGCAGTATCCCACCCCTACCCTGGCAGTATCCCACAATCCCTTTCTTATAGTATGTTCAAGAACCACTTATGAGTGAATGAAGAATGAAGTTAACAATGTGGAGGAGGCAATATTAATTTTAAACAAGGTCTAATTTAAAGTAAAAAAATAAATGGAACAAATAGAGTCATATTATATTATTAAATTATATTGCATTATTGAAAAATATGGCCCTGTATTCATGAATCTGTAGAATAGCACAGTATCAAAACGTATAAAGTCAAGCTTTTATATAAATAAGAAATTAGAGGTTGAATGTGGTGGCTCCTGCCTGTAATTCTAGCACTTTGGGAGACCAAGGCAGGAGGATTGCTTGAGGCCAGAGTTCAAGACCAACCTGCACAACATAGCGAGACTTTGTCTCTACAAAAGATTTTTTAAAATTAGCCAGGCATGGTGACACACGCTTGTAGTCCTAGCTACTCAGGAAGTTAAAGTAGGAGGATTGCTTGAGTCCAGGAGGTTAAGACTAGAATGAGCCAGGAGTGTACCACTGCACTCTAGCCTGAGTGACAGAGTGAAACACTGTCTAAAAAAAAGAAAGTAGAAGAAATTGGAATATGACTATTATAGAGTATACTTGACGATATCACTCTCTGCTTTTGACAGCTTACTCAACAAATAAAAAAGATCATAGAGAATTTGAAAACTCTAATAGATATATAAACATTTCACAAAAAGAGATTATACTGTTCATTCAAATATTGTGAGATAAATACAAACACCGTAGTAATAGTGGGACTTCTATGCGTCCGTAAGAAAAAAGTTGTTAAAATTTTCATAAAGCAGAAAGCATATAATCCATATTCTCTAATACTAAACATATTAAATAATAAAATGAATTTTAAATGTGAAAATCTCTCCTTGGAATTGACAAAAATGTTTTAAATAACAAGCATTAAAAAAAAGCAAAATTGCAATTAAGGATGACAATAAGAACTCTCTACTCTGTGATTCTTATTTTTTGGTGCAGTTGTTTTAGTCATTGATTTCTCCAACTGCAATGTTTCTAGGAATTGTTTTTTCTTTATTCTTGTATTAATCACTGTTTTTCAGAGAAATAGAATCAATATAGGATTGTGTATGTGTGTGTCTAAATATGAGAGGAGAGAGAGATTTATTTTAAGAAGTGGTTTACATGATTGTGGCAGGTGGCAAGTCCAAAATCTGCAGGGTAAGACCCAGGAAAGAGTTCAAGTCCTAAAGCAGTCTACTGACAAAATTCTCTTCTTCGGGGGAGTTCAGTCTTTCCTGAAAGCCTTCAGCTCACTGAGTGAGACCCGGACACTATGGAAAATAATCTGCTTTACACAGACTCCCATCCAAAAAATACCTTCACAGAAGTATCTGTGAAGTTTGATCAAAGATCTGAGTACTTGGCTAGCCAAGTTGACACATAAAATTAAACATCACAATTTTTATAATTCAAAACACTTGCCATTATGTTCCTAGCTTTGGATTTCTTTTCAAAATAAGCCCTTTTTATTTGCACATGTAGACAACTTTTCACATCAGAAGAGTGTTTTTCAATTAGAATAAATCATTGTTTCTGTTTTAACCGACATTTTCACTAAGAACTACTCACAAACTCACAACACTCAAGACAGATCTCTTCAGGCCGACCCTTCACATTTATCATCTTTACCTTCTTGCTTTCCCATCATTTTTCTTTCTTCATTCTCAAAAAGCATCTCAAGTTTAGTCCTTTCATTACTTCTTTGATTACCCATCTTTTCAATTCTGCTCAATGTTGTCTTAAAGAGGATTTTAACTTATTTATTAAAGATGTTGCTTACAAACAATTCTACACTGTTGATGGAAGTATAAACTAGATCATTACAATTTATTCCTCTGTAGAATACAGCCTGTGTGGAAAACAGTGTGGTGATTCCTAAAAGATCTAAAAATTGACCTCCCATATGTCCCAGCATATATTCCTTCTGGGAATATACCTGGAGGAACACAAATCATTCTACAAAAAAGATACCTGTGCACCCATGTTTATTGCAGCATTATTCACAATAGCAAAAACATGGAACCAATTGTGCTACCCATCAAAAGTAGACTGGATTTTTTTAAATGTGGTATATATTACACGATGGACTATTATGCAGCCATAAAGAAGAACAAAATTATAAACTTCGCAGCAACTTGGATGGATTTAGCGTCTATAATACTCCACTGAGTATCTATCACAGAAATAAAGAACTGAGTACCACATGTTCTCACTCATAAGTGGACCCTGAACAATTATCATAATACTAAAAGAAAGGAATTGGCAGAAGTGGGAAACTGCCATGGGTGGGTGGCACACTTCATCAATAAGGATACCTGATCTCAAACCAGGTGAAGTGGGGATCAAAGTGAGGTTCAAATTTTACTTGTTCAATGACCATTTGTATACCTAACCCTGAATTGTACCCCACATCTTTTTTTTTTAAGCAGGGTTTATTGAGAGAACAGAAAAGCTCCCACAGTGGGAGGGGACCCAAGGGAGTTGCCCTGTACCTCACATCTCAACAACAACAAAAAAATGGTGCTTACAATTCTTTCTTATTCCAATTAGTTGAGTCCTTTTCTCCAAAACATGTTTTATCCTGTGCTTATGCCCATCTTAATTTTAGGGTTACCATACACAGTGTTTCAGAATTATAGCAAGTGGATAACCGCTTTTTTTAAAAAAATTATTGTTGGTTTAACTTGTTCATTTGACAAAATAAAAATTTTGAACACTAATGTGTTTGTCAAATTTGGAAGAGACATTTTGGTAACCAATGACACTTAAACCATAACAACCATTCCTTAAGCTTTATTAATTTATTTTTAATTGACAAATAATATATATATTAAGGGGTATGATGTGACAAATGGAAGAAACTTAAGTGTCCATCCATGGGTAAATGGAAAAAGGAAATGTGGCACAAGTACAATGCAATGAATATGATTTGGCCTTTAAAAAGAAGGGAATTCTGTCATTTGCAACAGCATGGATGCAACTGGAGGATATTATGCTAAGTGAAATAAATCAAGGACAGGAAGACCAATACTGTATGCTCTCACTTATATGCAGAATTTAAACAGTTGATCTCACAGAAACAGAGAGTAGAAAGGTGCTTACCAGCGGATGAGGGGGAAGGAGGAGTTCTGAGAAATGGGTAGATGTTGATCAAAACGTGCAGTTTCTCAGGGCATGGTGGCTCAGGCCTGTAATCCCAGCACTTTGAGAAGCCGAGGTAAGAGCATTGCCTGAGTCCAGGTGTTCGAGACCAGCCCGGGCAACTTGGTGAGACCTCATCACTACAGTAAAATTAGCTGGGCGTGGTGGCACGCACCTGTAGTTCCAGCTACTTGGAAGGCTGAGGCGGAAGGATTGCCTGAGCCAAGCAGATCAAGGTTGTGGTGGCCGTAAGTGTGCCACTGCACTCCAGCCAGGGCAACAGAGTGAGACTTCAACTCAAAAAAAAAAAAAAAAAAGGTTCAGTCTCAGTTAAACTGGAGGAGTAAGTTGTCATGATCTATTTCACTGCAAGGTGATCACAGTTCATAACAGTGTTTTGTATGCAAAAGTTCCTTATTATCCTTGAGATATGTTCCAAGACCCCCAGTGAATGCCTGAAACCATGGATAGTGGTGAACCCCGTATACAATATGTTTTTTTCCTATACAAACATATCTATGATAAACTTTAATTTATAAATTAGGCACAGTAAGCCAGGTTAAGCGTCCCAATTTCTGTTTTAGAATATTTTTGTACTCAAATTTACAGTATTGCTTCTTCCTCTTCAACAACAGAGATTTGACTGGATTTAAAAAAATGTAATATATATACACAATGGAACATTATGCAACCATAAAGAAGGACAAAATTATGAACTTCACAGCAACTGGGATCAACTTAGAGGCTATAATACTGAGTGATCTACCGCAGAAACAAAGAACTGAGTATCACATGTTCTCACTTATAACTGGATCTTGAATAATTATCATAATACTATAAGAAAGGAATTGGCAGTAGTGGGAAACTGCCAGGGGACGGGGGCACACCTCATCAACAAGAGTACTGGCATAATGAATATTTGTATACCTAACCCTGAACTGCACCCCACATCTTTATAATAAAATTTTTTTAAAAACTAGGCACAGTAAGAGATTAAAAATAATTAATAATATAATGAGACAAATTTAACAATATACTGGAATCAAAGCCAAATGAATGTGATCTCTCTCAAAATATCTTATTGTACTATACTCTCCCTTCTCGTGATGACCTGAGAATGACACACGCCTGTGTGATGAGATGCAGTGAAGTGAATGACTTAGGCACTGTGACGTAGTTTTAGGCTACTATTGACCTTCTGACATTATGTCAGAAGGAGGATCATCTGCTTTGGCTGATGCTGGGTCAAGACACGATGTCGATGGCTGGATGCCAGGAATAGACAATGTCAATAACCAACCAGGGAATGCCCGAAGTGTGAATACGCTAGACTAGGAATGATTCACCTCTCTGGGTGGGATAGAGCAGGAAGGCACAAGATTTCATCGCACAACTTGGAATGACACACACTTTAAACCTTTAAATTCATAATTGTTTATTTTGGAAATATTTCATTTAATGTTTTTGAACCATGGTCGGCTGCAATCTTTCTGAAATCTCAGAAAGAAAAACCTCAGATAAGGGGGTACTACTGCATTTCAAAACTGCTAAAATAATAGATTTTTAACATTCTCATGGTGAAATAAAAATGATAAGTTGGGAGCCGGGCTCGGTGGCTCAGCCTGTAATCCCGCGCCTTTGGGAGGCTGAGGTGAGTGGATTGCCTGAGCCC